>NW_028261386.1:98740477-98895704 GCF_051295495.1 Thamnophis sirtalis | reverse complement strand
GAAATCCTGTGCTTAGCATGCACAAGGGTATAGTTAGCATGCATTCATCATACCAACTGGCATCTCCCGCACCATTTATACAGATGCCGTACAATTCTTTCAATACCAAGTTAGGTAGGATTACTGGGGAAGGAATTGCACATTGATATGCACTTCTATAGGAACGTGGTAGCTCAGTGGCTAAGATGCTGAGCTTGTTGATCAGAAAGGTCAGCAGTTCGGCAGTTCAAATCCTAGCACTGTGTAACAGAGTGAGCTCCCATTACTTGTTCCAGTTTCTGCCAATCTAGCAATTCGAAAGCACGTAAAAATGCAAATAGAAAAATAGGAACCACCTTTGGTGGGAAGGTAACAGTATTCCGTGTGCCTTTGCCATTTAGTCATGCCGGCCACATGACCACGGAGACGTCTTCATATAGCCCTGGCTCTTCGGCTTTGAAAGGAGATGAGCACCACCCCCTAGAGTAGGGAACAACTAGCACATATGTGCGAAGGGAACCTTTCCCTTTCCCTATGCACTTCTATGTTGAGATCTGCATATATATTATGGGTCCACAACGATTGCAGTTTGTTGCTGAGCTGCTAAACTGTGAAAGATTCCAAGTTTGCAGAGCTGAACTTTGCTGAAGGATAGCATCCATGCCTAATCCTATTTGAACTGCCCACACCCCTTCGGGCAAGTGCTGCAATGCCCTCTTTTAGATCTTATTTTGTAACAGAGCCCTTGCCGCCCTTTTCACGTACAGTATTCATGTGCAATTTCATGCACAGTAAGCTGTGGACTGTCGCTCATAAGAACGTCATTCTGCGCAAGCTGTCAATTGCCTGTCACCTTTTGACGGAACCCCTCCCTATCCTCCCCAGAACCCTCTTTCAGATGGATGGTATATGTAAAAGGCTGCCCCCTAACCAACCTTTGCCCATTCCTCTGAAGACTTTCAGCTGTAAACTTTCAGATACACTTTTTTCTAGTTCATCAGCTTGTCTTCCCAGCTATAATGAAGACTTTTGAGCGAAGGGCTCCTGGGAATGAAGAGCAGGAGCCATACAAAATGAGAGGCAGAAAAGTGCTCCTTGGCAACATGGAATCAAACTTCATTCAGCCTTTGCCTCCTCTAATGGCAAAGGCAAGGTAGGAGGGAGGTAATTAGGAAGAAAATCACTCCCACCCATCTGGAAGTGGCAGCTTTTTTTTTTTTTTTTTTAAAGAAGGTTGGCATTTAGGTGGGGAATGTATGTCAGCAAAAGCCACAATAGACTGAAAGGAGAGGCCTGCTGGCCAAATCTGACCTTTAAATCACTTTTTTTTTCATCGCTGTTTTACGAAACATGGCTGGATTTCTTTTCAGGAGGATCTTGCATCATCCATATATTCCCCAAGCATATTTTCTGGTTGCAGTCTTGCTTTTTTTTTAAAATAATGCGAAGGAGCTTGCCTTTTTGTTGTTGCTAAAATGAATCACAATAGGTCTCTGCTTAATGTTTTTCTAGGTCTCAATCTGTGGTAGACCCCGGAGTGCTCAAGCGCATGGATAAAAACGAAGAAGAAAACATGCAGCCCTTGCTTTCGCTTGACTAGCCGTCTGAGCATCAAATATGAATTAGGGTGGAAGGTATTGCTTTTCAGAGCCATCCATTGAGAAAGAATGTACAAGTCAGAATCCTATTTTTCATGTTAACGTAACATATTCTAATGAGGCAGCAGGTTTTGCCAGGCATCCTAGCTACCACTGAGCTGGAAAACAGGGTGGGGGGGAAAATAAACAGGAGAAAATATCAATAATATATTCTCTTAAGTGCCAACCTGTTTGTAAATAGTCATTTCCTTCTCTGTGCATTTGTAAGTAATGATAGGAATTATATAGTACAGGAAAAATAAATAAAGTGGCCATTAATGTGTCAGATGAAGGCACTGTAAAAGAACAGAATGAACTCAGACAAAAAACAGAAAATCAGACCCTACATAGATGTCATCCTTTTTATACAAAGCCATATTTCAGCTGCCACACGGCTTCATTCATTTCTCACAGATTCCATTTAGCAAGATAAGATCCGTAGGCATTGTAACTCAGATTTGCTGGTTTAAAAGATTGCCACAAACCTTGCCAGAGCTGATCACAGGGATTATAAAATAATTCACTGTGGGGAAGGAGAAAAAGAAGAAAGAAAGAAAAGAAATAGTTATAGAGACAAGGAGCTAAATACCATTCGCTGGTATATTTTTGGAGATGTCTGATTTTCACAGTCTGGATTTTGAGAGCTGTTTGGTTCCTGAACATGAAAGAAGCCTCATTTGGTTCCGTGCTGAGAACTTTATCCTCTGCTCCTTCGACTTCGCAGATGGATGGATGATTTCTAAACTGTTCGAAACAAAAGTCTGGATACATATCGATATATTTTTACCAGTCTCTATACATATAAAGTGTCATTGGTAGATAAGTATATTTAATCAAGGATTTATAAAAACAAAATCATACCTATTTGGTGTGTTTAGAGTTTATTATATATTGTATATTAAGGCAATGTCATTGTTAACTTAGTAAAATATTAAGTACATCATCCTACTTGGAGCAAAACCTAATTGTTAGAAGAATGGTGTGCTGCAATGCCATGCTAAGGCCATCTTTTGTTTGTGATGTAATTGTGTAGATGAGATATGTGCCATATTAGACTGAAATAACATTTTTACCTCAGAAGATCAAACAGTACCTGAAGTGGACTGTAGTTTAGGAGTGTATCTTCATCTTTGATTGTGCTGATATGCATGTGTATTTCTGCTGTACATCAAAACAAGAATTGCACCCTTCAACTATCTTTCCTTCAGAAAGATTTAATATTACAGTACAGTTGAACAGGAATGACAAGATCTCTTGTTTGCAAAAAAAATGTTATGAATAAGCTTTCAAGGACTTATTAATCAGTTTCAAATACTTGAGATCCTTGACCATGTTGGGATTCATTGTAATCCTAGTTTTAAAGATCTTTGATTGGGAAAAAAAAGCATGAGTATATTGTAAGCACTCTGCTCCATTTAGAGATTACCTCTGCAGGTAATAGTTGATGGATGGACTATTACATCTCATGTTGGCTCTACCATTGTTGTTTGATTCAGATGCTTAGTCTTTTCAATAGAAACATGTTTTCTGGCCATTTCCCATTACAAATTACTGTTAATATAATGTGAGGCTGTAGTACACACTAGACCATTTTGTGTGCAGTTGAATGCTAAGATACGAAAGGCACATTTGCCTTAATTTCTCTTTACCCTGGGTACATTTTGATATTTGTGTTCTTCATATTCACAGACATTAATTTAATTGTGATATGATTTAATAACATTTTGGTGGTATAGGGCTACATACAAAGTTGCAGTATAAACTTCCATCTCTCTTGTGACCAGGAGGATCCTTGTAGGGGTGAGCATAAGGCTACAGTGGGAAAGTTGCACTAGGAATGTATACCTTCTACATCCAAAATGTCCTATATACTGTATTAAGCAGAAAATTCTCAGTGGAAGAATGTTGGAATCAGTGGATCAGAAATGATCGCTACTGTAAAAATGATTTAGCAAGACTGATGCTGATCACATCAGAGTTCAAGGCATGTTTCCCAAACAGCACTTGCCTCTCTTAGGATCTGCTTCAGCGTCCTTGGAAGGATTACATAAAGTAAGCAAAAAGTTATGTCTCCTTCACATTGAGCTTGACTCATGGTGATTATCCATGACTTTTTCCTGAAAAATCACTGCTACTGCCTTCTTTTTCATTTCTTTATTTTTGTTTCCTAGTTTAGATATTTTGAGGGTCTCTCATCCAAATATTAACCAGATTTACTCTTACTTCATTTCTGTGGTCAGCCATGTATTGCTATGTGTGGTCGCTTGCTGAGGCATTAGAGAACGTGTCAATGCATTCAGAATTACTGCTAAGAAGAGATTGAACTGGCAATAGCAACCAGTCTACTTTCTTTAGTCAGGTACTTATATAAATCATGTTTTGAAGCATATTTGTCACATTCATACTTTACTGTTTTAGAGAAAAAGAAAATGGCCAGTTTCTTGGCATCTAGTTTTGGCTTTAACCTATCTTTTTGTATCTTTACCATCAGAAGGAAAAACTTCACATGCCTGTTCTTTCCCAGTGTAATTTCATGCCAATAGGTCAGTTTATATTTGTCCTTTGAAGATTCTTGAACTTAAAAATCTTCTGAGCACCAACTATATAAGGCTTTATAGGAGTTAAAAAATGGATGATTAGACCTTGGTACAGGTAGTCCTGTACTTATGACTGCAATTGAGCCCAAAATTTCTGCTGCAAAGGAAGCCATTTATTGAATTTTGCCCCACTTAATGACTTTTCTTGGCACAGTTATTAAGTGAGTCACGACAGTTGCTAAGTTAGTAGGCCAGTTGTTAAGTGAATCTGGCTTCTCCATTGACTTTGCTTGTCAGAAAGTGATCGTTTGACCCTGGGACACTACAACCGTCAGTTGCCGAGCATCTGAATTTTAATCACATGACATGAGGATACTGCAATAGTTGTACGTGTAAAAAAATGGTCATAAGTCATGCCAACTCAACGAAGCGATGGATGTGATGAGCCAGGGTCTTGAGGCTGTTAAAGACTGGATGGGGGTCAACAAACTTGTGCTCAATCCAGAAAAGACCGAGTGGCTGTTGTGTTTCCCTCCCTCGAATTGGCCAAGTGTTCCATCTCTCAGGCTGGTGGGGTCAAACTGTACGCCCCCCAGACAGGGTTCGCAACTTGGGAGTCCTCCTGGACCCACAGCTGACCTTTGAACATCACTCGTCAGCTGTGACCAGGGGGGCATTTGCCCAGGTTCGCCTGGTGCACCAGTTGCGTCCCTACCTGAACCGGGAGGCCCTCACAACAGTCACTCGTGCCCTTGTGACCTCTAGGCTGGAATACTGCAATGTGCTCTACATGGGGCTGCCCTTGAAGAGCATTCGGCGACTTCAGCTAGTCCAGAATGCGGCCGCGCAAGCGATCGTGGGTGCACCTCGCTTCACCCACGTAACACCTATCCTCCGCGAGCTGCACTGGCTGCCTGTTGATCTCCGGGTGCGATTCAAGGTGCTACTTATCACCTATAAAGCCCTTCATGGTATTGGACCTGGGTACTTGAGAGACCGCCTACTGCCAATTACCTCCACTAGACCGATACGATCGCATAGATTAGGCCTCCTCCGAATTCCATCATCTAGCCAGTGTAGACTGGCAACTACCCGGAGGAGAGCCTTCTCGGTGGCTGCTCTGACCCTCTGGAACGAACTCCCCATGGAGATTCGGACCCTCACCACCCTCCAGTCCTTCCGCGCCGCTCTAAAGATCTGGCTGTCCCGGCTGGCCTGGGGTTAAGATTCTAACCCCACTCGAATTGTGTGACTGTTGTGTTTTTAATAATGATGTATTGTCTGTATGTTAGAAATTGTTTGTCCTCCCCCCCCCTTTTTTTGAACTGTGAGCCGCCCTGAGTCCCCCCAGGGAAAAGGGCGGCATACAAATAAAGGGAAATACAAATACAAATACAAATTTTGTGCTATTGTAATTTTGAACAGTCGCTAAAACAAGGGCTACCTGTCCTATAACCTGGTAGAATTAGGATGGTGGAAAAAATTTCTTTTGGGATATAATGCTCAGCAAGACAAGTGATAATTATACAAATGCATTTCCCTCCTGTAATATAAGAACAGAACAAAACTGCTCAGCTTGTCAATGTACTACCTGTGACTTTGCAAGATTTTGAAGGCAGCCATCAAAATACCTTTACAAATTACATCATAATGTTCATGTAACAGAAGGCAGAAAATGTTTAATATGTAGAGAGTTATATTTGATGTAGTTCATTAACTCTATTTAATTTTAATTACACCTTAATTTATCCATTTCATCTAGATTAATTAAATCAAATTTAGTATTCTGGCTCTGCCCAATTTTTGGGAATAATGCCACTCAAAAGCCAGTTGTGAAGATTAATCCAGAAAGGAGTGCAATGAATGATGCTTCTGTGGATCATTGGGCTGAAGTGAAAATGTGATTAAATTGCCTTTTAATTCCAAAGATGGTTTGGGATAGAGGGATTCGATCCAAGTCTCTCTCAAATGATTTGAAAAGGAATACTCTATAATCTTCACTTGAACCATGTTCTTCAAATACTGAGAACAAGTCAATCCCCGCTGTACCACTAACTGATCATTAATAGGTAAAGCTAAAGGTTTCCCCTGTCCACTTGTCCCTGATTCTAGGGGGAAATGTTGAGCTCCATTTCTGGGCATGATGAGAATATATCTGCTGAATACAACTCTGCCTTGGTGATAGGAAGGGCATCTGGCCAGTAATCACTCAGCTCCATTCAGTTCCCAAGACACCACCCTGTAAAGGATTATGAGGTCATTAAAAGATGATGATAATTACAATAATTCAGTAGAGTTTCTCTCTGCTTGCCTTCCTTGGTTATAAGCCATGAGGGAGGACCTCCAAGAAGCATTGTAGAAAGATATGCTCTCTGTCTATAAGACTGTATTAATTCATCTTCTCTTTTCTCTTAAAAAGAATTCAACTTCTACTTGCTAGAAACAAGATTTTCATGGGGAAAAAATTGCCAGTATTCTAATTGCTGGTAAATATTTTGTATTTCAAGGGTTTTTTTCATGATTCTTTCTCCCAGATATACGGGTAGCCCTTAGTGTATAACCACAATTGTGATTGGAATTTTTGTCAGAAGCCAGTGCATTTATAAAGTGAATCATTAAGACCAGAACCGATTTTATGACCATTTTTACTGTGACCATTAAGCAAACCACACCTTGTAAAGTGAATCACATGGTCATTAAATAAACCTGGCTTCCTCGAATGACTTTGCTTGTCTGAAGCCAGCAGGGAAGATCACAAATTCCAATCACATGACTAGACACTGCAACGATCAAAACTATGTGTTGGGTTGCCAAGTGCCTGAATTGCAATCATGTGACTAAGGCAGTGATACAATGATTATAACTTTGAGGATGGGTTGTAAGTCATTTTTTTCTGAGGCTGTCGTAACTTTGAACTGTGAAGAAATGGTCGTAAGCAGGGGTGAAATGTTACCGGTTTGGACTGGTTCGCCAGAACTGGTAGTAAAAAATGCTACGAGTTCAGACGAACCGGCAGGGACGTGCAGTCAGGGGAGGCAGGGGAGGCGGGGCCTCACCAGTGTCATGAGGAAAAGAAAAGAATAATTAAAAGGAAAAAGGCTAAGGTAGTTGCTGCCAGACTCCAAAGTCACAGTGGATGACTCTGAGACTGCTTAGTGCTAACTGCAGGGGGAGGTGAGAGAACTACGGGCCTCCTTTGCATAAGGAATTTTTTGCCTTTTAACCCTTGCTCAGAGTTAAGCAAGGGTTAAAAGGCAAAAAATTCCTTATGCAAAGGAGGCACGTGGTTCTCTGCCTCCTGATCTGGCAGCAGCAACTCTTGCCTAAGTTGCCTTTTATTTAATTTTTTACATTTTCATCATGGCGGGCAGACAAGAGGAGAGCTGAAATCCACAGCTGGAAAAGGTATGTTGATTGGATAGAGGGAGGGGGGAGGAATTCAAGATTATTGTAATTTAATTTGTAATTTTTTATTGTGACTAATTTGTGTGTGTGTGTGTTTGTGTGTCCGTGTGTTTCTTTCTTCACTCAAACAAACTCTCTCAATTTGAGAGTTTGTTTGAGAGGAGAGGGACAGCCCTCTCCCCCCCACTGGGAGCCCCGTCTTGCTCCCCTCTTCCTTTCCTCCTCCTCCTCTCCCCTTTCTTTGCCGGCTGCTGCCTCGCCCCCCCCTGTGTCCGACAGGCCAGGCATCTCGTGTTTATGTCCACCATAAATGCGAGATGCCTGGCCTGTTGGACACAGCAGTGGGGTCGGAGGAGGCAGGGGCAAGGCGGTGGAGCGTGGCAGCAGTAGCGACGTTCTTGCCACTGTGTCCAGCAGGCCAGGCATCTCACATTTATGTCTGCCATAAATGTGAGACACCTGGCCTGTTGGACACAGAGGTGGGGTTGGAGGAGGCGGGGGGCGAGGCGGCAGAGCGCAGCAGCGGCACGGACATTCTCGTCACTGTGTCCAACAGGCCAGGCATCTCGCGTTTATATCCACCATAAACACAAGACGCCTGGCCTGTTGGACACAGCTGTGGGGACGTTGCTTCTTGCTGCTGCCATGCTCTTGCCTCACCAACCATAATCCTCATCGCACGTCACTGCGAACCAGTATTTCCGACGATCAGCTGGGTGACGATCAGCTGTGATGCACAATTTATATTAGCTAGAATCACCGGATTTCCTGCTTTCTAGCTAATCTAAATCGTGTTGCACAGAGGATTCCCACCCTCTCACCATTCTACTTACCTTTGCAGACTCGGAAGGCTTCAATATGTACCCTTTTTAGTGCTGTGCAGGCATGCCTCAGGCACGCATGCACACAAAGCATGCATGCAGATGCAAAGCCCATGCTTGATAGCAGGCTCATCGATCCGGTAGCAGACTTTAGACGATTACACCGCTGGTCGTAAGTCAAGGGTTAACTGTATGCAGTTTTTGTAAAACAGGATGTTTGTGCCGTAGTTCTCATTCACAGCTATAAGAGATTCAGGTTGTTTTTTTCTTGGGATCAAGAACTATTTAGTCTAATGTAAGTAGTCAGTGATCAACATCACACTTGAAAGGTTCCACATAGACCAAGACAAAACTGTGTCTGATATTGTTTGGGATTTATTTTTGCGTTAGTATTCTCAACTCTGTGTGCTTAATTGCCATTTAGAAAGTGTCTAATTGATCAATTACTACAAGGAGCATTTGGAAAGATGTAACAGATTGATTATGCATAATTCATCTTCCATCTTTTAGCAACAATAGAGTTATTCCAGAGGAAATATTTCCCTTGCAGAAAGTATGATCTTCTGAGAGCAGTGACAAATACCACTTGGATTGTACATCCTGTATAAAAAAGCTACAGATTGGCAGAGGGTGATAGTGGGGATTGAGGAAATAGAGAGCATGATCCCATATTTAATCTATAAGTAGATGGGCAGTTCTGTTGATCACCTGTGCCCATCCATCCTCATGGCTTTTATAGACTCCCAACTTCTGTCTTAATTTTGTTGATTCAATCAGACTGAAGAAGTCACCACTGCATTTCATCAGCACATATATTCTTACCCTCCCAAGGATCTTACTCTGAATCCTTACTTCATGGGCAACTTCTTCCTCCTGCATCCACATGGGGAAAGCCTGTCCTCTGAATATGCTACATAATATCCTATATCCCCAGTTGTGACTTTCAGGCCTGGCAATTCCCACAAGGATCATAACTTGTTTTGTCCTCCCCTTCCCCTAACTTGTGAGCCGCCCTGAGTCCCCTCAGGGAAAAGGGCGGCATACAAATAAATAAACTATAAACTATAAACTATAAACAAGGCAGCAGGAGGAGGGACATATTGCCTGCTGTTGATTGGCATAAACCCTACCACCACCACTGATGGCCACATCATTCTCTGTCGTCTCCTTGTTCTTTTACCCTCAATCTTTCCCAGCATTAGGCTCTTCACCAGTGAGTTCTTCCTTCTCATTTGATGGCCAAAGTATTTGAGTTTCATCTTCAGTATCTGACCTTCTAAAGAGCAGTCAGAGTTGATCTTCTCTAGGTCTGACCGATTTGATCGCCTTGCAGTCCAAGGGACTCACAGGAGTCTTCTCCAGCACCATAGTTCAAAGGCCTCAATTCTTTGGTGCTCAGCTTTTCTTATGGTCCAAATTTTCACAGTCATACATTGCAACTGGGAAAACCATAGCCTTTTAGTTTGCTGAACCATAATTAATCACAGTACTGAAAAACCACTTAAAACCATCTTATTTGTATTTTACACTCTGATGTGAATTCAGAATTTGGAAATATGGAAAGAATTCGGGCAAATTTTGGAATTTTTTTGAAAATAATACAAATAGTCATTTACTTACAACTATAATTGGGAATGGCACTTGTGTCACTAAGAGATGCACTTATTAAACAAGTCACACCTAGTTAAACAATCTTTTTTGCCAAGCTCACAAAGTGAATCCAGCTTCCCCCATTGTTTTAACTTGGTTGAAAGCCCCAAGGAGAAGTTGCAAATGGTGATCACATGACCCAGGATGATGCAACTGTTGTAAATACATAACCAGTTTCCAAGTCCCCAAATTTTGATCCTGTAACTGAGGAGTTAGTGTGAGTTTGAACCTCACACTCGTGACAGTAATAAATCATTTTTGTCAGCACCACCCTTAACTTTGAATGATCACTAAGCAAATAGTTGTAAATCAAGGACTTCCTCTACTTCCTCCACAACTAAGAATTCTGCATGTAACTCTGAGCAGCGATCTCATTTTGAAGTATCCAAGAAGCCAAACCTAGTTGTTACTAATAAGCCACCAATTTCTGTACCCCATTCTGTGACCACATTCAAAACTAAAATATCCATATCTGTTACCCATTTCTCTCATACGTTGTCTACTGCAGTTGTGTATCACAACAAAAGTTTCATAAATATATACTATATGTCCTACAGCCCCATTGTCAACATTTCACTAGTAAGCAACTTGGTTTCCTTTTATTTTTCTGTGCTTCACAAAAGTTCTGTCGCCTGCTTCTCAGATTATCTCAGTGGTGGGTTTCAAATTTTTTTACTACCGGTTTTGTAGGCATGGCTTTGTGGCCGTGGCAGGGGAAGGATACTGCAAAATCCCCATTCTCTCCCCACCCCACTAACCTGCTTTCCAACTCCATTCTCCTGTTCAGGGCAACAAAAAAAGGCCAGCTGGGAAACTGGGAGGCAGCAGGGACAGGCCTAGCCTATTTGCCAGTTCTCCGAACTACTCAAAATTTCTGCTACCGGTTCTCCAGAACCTGTCAGAAGTGGCTAAATACCACCTCTGGATGGTCTGCATATGTCAGTATGGTGTGGGCAGTTAAAGTGTTGGATTCGGACTGGGCTATTGCAGTTCACTGGTCAAATTTGAGCCAATCACTCTCAGTTTAGCCTACTTGGTAAGTTTTTCCAAGGATAGCACAAAGAGAAAGCCCCATGTAAGCTACCTTGATCTCAGGGAGAAAAGGTGGCATAGAAACCCACCAAAGAAAATAACATTTGCATGGAGAGAAGACTGAGTAATTAATGTTACAAATGTTAAACATGGAAAATTCAGAAATGTTAAACATGGAAAATTCAGAATTATTATCAGCGTTATCATTAATAACTGTAGATTTCATCGTATTTTTTTTAAAAAAAAACAAGAAAAAGACCTTTCATGGTATCCCCAGTGCCAAGTAAGAAAACAAATGAAACTTGATGTAAATTGGGGGGGGGGATTCTCTAATGCAAGCCTTTAATCAACTTATTGTAATGGGAGATGGAAGAAAATAAATAAATACCCATGTTTACAACTTAATAATTTAATAATGCACAGCTTAATCTTGACTTCAAATACCTTTCATGATTGTTAGATTTTCTGTTGTTTTTTAGTCATTAGTTATACCCACCAGCCACAGTTACCTCAAATGGTACATACGCCTTGATGTCATATTGCAAATAAAGCAGTTGTATAACTACATCATCACTTCTATTGCAAATATGTATGGTAATTCATGTCATTTGCAGAAAGACATCAGGATATCTGCAGGTATTTTTTTCCCTACCCCAAGACATCCGTGGTTACTTTCCTTGTTGATTTTTTATGGGTAGAATAGAACTGCATAGAGGAAAGAAATGATACAGAAAATAATGTTTACATTTTCTTGATGCAGAACATTTGTCAGCCTAATTATATGTAAATGTTGAATTTTGCATGGTGCATAGCAATGACTTTGGGGACAAAAATGACATTTCTTCTTCATGAAAAGGTTCTAACATTTTATTTGCAAATCAGACCGAATGCTGAGATTTAAGAAATTAAATCTGTTCTCATATAACACTTTAAGTTGAGAACAAATTCCCCTTTATTTGATGAAACAAAACTTTCACAAAATTGCTTTTTTTATTAAGCTCAGAAGGTGAATTATTTTATGAACTGCATATATTTATGTGATGCTGTTGTGACACATGCCTGCTTAACTGTCCTAAAGTATTTCAGGCCCCCAGGCAGATTGATATCTCACAAAACTGACAAAGTAAAATGACCTTTTGAATGTTTGTGTGAATTGGGCCCAAACCACACCACAGACAAGGATTTTGCTGAAAGAGATCTTGTTTATTGTTCTGTACTGTTTGGGAAAAATTGCAATTATTGTACTACACTTGTGCCAAAACTGATCAGTATATGTACATGAAATAGAACTTTTTCATAACCATTTATTCACACAAAACTCTTTGGAAAATTGTAACAAGCCTTTTCACTGTTTATATAAACAATATATATTTGAACAAAAATAAACTGCTGAAGCTAATGAGTGCAGAGGGCTTCAATTTTGTCAAAATAAAGCTTTGATGAAAAAAAAAAGCTTTAGAGAATCCTGGTTTTATTTGACATTTAAAATTTTGCAAATCATTCCAAGCTATTATTTATTTAGAAACCAACATTTTGCATCTAGGTTTTTGAAATAGTAGCTTTCTGAAATGTCCGTACATGAAATTAAATCAATATGCATTAGCAAGTCAGGATAGAAAAAAATATAAATAAATAAGCAAGGTGATATTTTTCCATCAACTGTCACGTTCAAAAACAGTTATTTTATCGTTTGCAAAATCCCTAATCTTCTAACTTTTTGGTTGTCACTTAAAAGCATGCCATAAGGAAAACAGAGGTTGCTTTATTTATAATTCCTTTCCTAAATGTTCCTGACCATTGAATTGGTATTTTCTGCTATTATGGCAGCTAACAGGAATTTCTAAAGGAAATTCCTTGTTGCTGCCAGGGGCAGTTTTCTGACAACAGTCCCCATTTCTCACCATCCATTTAAACTGCATCAATATAACAAAGAGTTTTCCCTGCAGATGAAAGGATCAATTAGCATCCCCCCTCTCCAGATTGGTATCCACTGTACTTTCCCTACTGTTTCACAAATATGAGTGTGCCATCCACGCATGCACTTGGCCTTCGGCGCATGTGCCTTGATCACACATGCATAAAGTGACCAGATTTTAAGATGGGTAAAGCGGGACACCATTGACGGGGGGCGGGGGGGCTCGGAGCACCTGAGCTGTAAAAAAAAGGCCTTCCCCCGATTGCCTTCCCCCAACGCCTCCCAACCCTTTCAAAAGCCACCCGCATCACCAGCCTCTCCCAACCGGATCCCCGCCTGCCTCCCCTTGGCTCACCCGGACCAAGTTGCTGATGGCGGCTTGCACAGCATAGCTGCAGGGAGAGCGGCACCCGAGAGAAGCGGGCAAAAAAAAAACTTCCAACAGCTGAGCCGCTTGGCTCGGGACCAAGCCTTTGCCGCGCTGCCAACGCCAGAAAGCCCCCCGCCTGAGGCCGCCAGACAGCTGTTGCAAAAATGTTGCATGTCAGCACATGCAGGAGGGGAGGGAGCCTCGCCCTTCATCGGGCGCTTCGAGCGAGCCGAGCGGAGGGAGGGAAACCACTGCCCTCTAAGGGCCACATCGGGAATGACACTTCAGAGAAATAGAAACTTTTTTTTTACGGTGTCCTTTTAAAAATTGATGATTCGGCGTCTTTTCTTTCTTTTGGAAAATCGGGACTTTTTGAACATGCCACGGGACATGGGACAAATTTTGAAAAATCGTGACTGTCCCGCCAAAAGCTGGACATCTGGTCACCTTACACATGCAGCTTGCATGCATGTGTGTGACTTGAAAATGTGCCTAAATAGGATAGCATAGAGCTGGGGTGAGTGGGCAGGCCCACCTGCGATTTCCATTACTGGTTCAAGTGAACTGGCCTGAACCGGCTGAATATCACCTCTGTCCCCACCTCCAACTGCACAATCCGAGTCCAGCAACCAAAAAGGGGGAAGGCTTTGATCATGTGGATAGGGCTGACATACTGACTTTTTTGACACAGCCTCTCTCCGCTTCCCAGATATCTCTCTTTATATTGTATTCTCATCCAGGTTGCTGCGATGGAGAGTTCTTAGTGACTTCATTTACAACAGTTCTGCTATTTTTATTTCCTTTAGATTGCTACAATGTTATGGAGAGGAGGTTTGTCCTAATAACAAAAAGGAAAGATTTTTTTTCAAAAATGAAAAAAAAATACAGAATTAAGAATAGTTTGCCTGTTTTTATTTATTTTCACATTTTCTCTCTTAGCAATGTTGATGGCAAATAATCTCTTCCATGTTTGGAAAAGATAGTGACTTATATCTACAAAGCATTATTTCTTTATTTCCTTTTTACTTATCTTTTCCTCATGGGGTCCACAAAATGTTTACACATTACATTGGCTGTGAAAGAATCTTTTCTCATCTTGCTAAACAAGCATCAATATGCCAAATGTGACTCAGTATATGTCAGCACATATCAGAAGGTTGTCCACAAAATAGAAGATCCAATTCAGCAAGTGCTCACAAGTAACAGTGGGTGATACTTCTGGTAAGGATATGGTGTCCTAATTGTCCCAAATACAATCTACCAAGATAACGGATCCATGCCTGAATATTAAAATGAAAATGTATATGACAGAAGAATAAAGTCATATGTTTACATGCATCTGTGCTGGCAGCTATCCAATGCATAATCTGATTAGCCCAAAGGTGCTTTTTCAAGAGGCAACTGGACTTTCTGGTTTTTCTTTGAAGATGTTTCACTTTTCATCCAAGAACCTTATTCAGCTCTGCTTCTTGGATGAGAAGTGGAACATCTTCAAAGAAAATCCAGAAAATCCAGTTGCCTCTTGAAAAAGCACCTTTGAGACAACCATAAACCTGGATGATTGAGCAATATCCACAGACACTGATCTGATTATGTGCCATCAAATTAATATCAAGTATTCACAATGACATAGATCAGTGATGGCTTTCAATTTATTTTACTACCGGTTTGTTTGTGCGCTCATGGGCACTCGCATGACACTTCGACGCACGTGCAGAAACGTCTGGGCAGGTGGGCGGAGCTGCCCATCACCACCACTACCAGTTCACCTGATCCAGGGAGGACCAGCAGAAACCCACCTCTGAGATAGATACATCTCCTCTATGACACATTTTTCCTAACCTGGATTTTCAAGACTTCTAACAGTACACCCTTTGCCACTGTAACTGAGCTCATCTATCTTGCTGCTGGTGGTGCTCTTCTACCATTTCCTTCCACCTTTCCCAACATAGGAGCCTTCTCCAGAGATCTGGGTTTCACATAATGGATAGTTGAATAGGATAATTGGTGCCTGAGAATTTGTAATCTGACCTAGTCCTATATATATTCCGCTTTTCTTCTAGCAGTACCATATCAGGTCTGCAAAAATCTGGGCAACCACTAGATGTGAACAGAGGGATAGTGATTTGCTACTATTTTGTGGTCATCTAGATATTTATAGACCAGATATGTTAATGCACAAACATTACTATTCATCAGAAGCAGAGCTAGATGATAGAATGGTGGAGACTGGATTCCAGGCTGGGGGGATGAAACAGGTCTATTGTATCTGAAATGCTAAAAATCTGGACAACAATGGATTTGAGTTGTCTATGGCTTTGTTTGCCATACAATATTCATTTGCCATTTTGCAGTTCAGGTGCAATAGCTCCTGAATCTTAAGCTTGCAGGACTGCCCTGCATCATCATCAAATGTTGGATTTTCCTCCTGTTGGTTTAAGGAAGAAAAAACTGGGAAAAAGATCTCCCTCTGTGATCCCACTTGAAAAAATCTCTTCTTTTTTGTACCCTGGAACTTGATCCCATGAGTATTTGGATTAAACCCTTAATAAAAACACGTAAAGAATCAGGTGTGTGAATGTTTTATTGAAATGAAGCTACTTTGAAAGTATTCCTAGTTTGTATATTTTCAGAAGCTGTTATCTAGAAACCAAATCTCAAGACTAGTTCACTGTTGAAAAAGAGCAACCTTCCTTTGTTCATTTAGAGCCAAAGCTACAGTAATTAGCCAAAGTAAAACAAATGTAACCACACTAGCACCAATCTTGTGGCAATCTTTCATACCTTGCTGAACTGCAATTCAAAGCTGATGGGGATCTTTCCATTAGACCAGATGGTTCACAGCTGGCAGCCTCATCCCTTTCAAAGAAGGTTGACAACTGTAAAAGAGAAGTACAACGGTCTCTCCATCAGAGAGACTTGGCAAGATTTATCACCCCTGGCACAAGGATTTTCTCAGTATTTTGTTCCACCTAAACTGAAACTGTACATTTCAGGTTTTTGAAACTTGGCATGTGCAAATCCCCGAGTCACTTCCACAAGGACACCAAATCTGAATACGATCATCATGACTTACTACTGTGATGGGCAGGCTCCATTATATTTGTAAGTTGAGGACTATCTGTATGTGTAGACTAGACACCAAGGCGTAAATTGGTCTGTAAACTTTGTCTATGTGGTTCACAGTTTGGCAGGAAAACTCTTGATGTTTTTTTTTTTTTCCCCTTTCAACCTCTTGATTCTTGTCCTGGTCTGCTTTCAACAATAGACCACCTCTGTTTCATGTATCAGTGTTTATGATTTTTCTAGATCACACTGTATATCTCCCAATTTTTCCTTTTTGTAAGCTTTATAGGGGCTTGGTTTAGGGATCCCTAAGCATGCCGGTAGCTCTCCCTCTGAACTGCTTCCAACATCTTCATATCCATTTAAAATGTAATGATAAATTTTGGGCACAATCCTCCTAATGTAGGCTACAGTTATATAAGATAATGAAACTATTGCCTCTTATAACTTGAACTAAGTATCTCTCTCTTTTTTTTTTAAACAGAACTTTTTTATTTTTCTTTTAAAAAAACAACACAAATATGTCATCATTTGTCAATCATTAAGACATTGAAGTACAATTTTGTGTGTGTGTGTACCCCTCCCTCCCTCCACCCCCCCACCCCCTTCCTCCTCCCCCCCCCCCCGACTTCCCAGAACCCGTACCCGGTATGGATTTTTAACTAACACAGTCTAAAATCTATTGAGAAAAAAGAAATAAAGAAATTAATGACATTCTAGATTGACCTTAGCTTCTTCTTACTGAACTGACTTTTAACAGTTTAAATCATTTCTGATCTTAAGCATAGGCTAACTGGAATTTCTTAGTCCCGTATTTATTTTGTATATAGTCAATCCATTTTTTCCAGTCTCGTTTATATCTCTCATTTGAATGATCTTTGAGATATGCCGATATTTTAGCCATTTCAGCTAAGTTTGTTACTTTCAATGTCCATTCTTGGATTGTAGGCAAGTCTTCCTTCTTCCAATATTGCGCCACCAACAATCTTGCTGCAGTTATCAGGTGCAGAATCAAATTGGTCTCTACCACTGTAAAGTCAGTACATATACCTAGTAAAAATAACTGAGGACTAAACTTTATCCTTCTTTTAAAAACATTTTGCATGACCCACCATATTTTTATCCAAAATGCCTTAACCTTTTGGCAGGTCCACCATATATGATAATATGTAGCATCGAGAGAACCACACCTCCAACATTTAGGCTGTACATTCGGATACATAGAAGCCAACTTTTTAGGATCTAAATGCCATCTATAGAACATCTTGTAAAAATTTTCTCTCAGATTTTGAGCTTGTGTAAATTTCACATTTCTTACCCAAATTCTTTCCCATGTATCCAACATTATTGGTTCCTCAATATTTTGAGCCCATTTTATCATACAATCTTTAACTAATTCTGTTTCCGAATCCATCTGTATTAATACATTATATATCCTCTTTATATGCATTAAGCTTTGATCTCTTATTTGTTTAAACAGATTATCCTCAACTTGAATAAAACCAATTTTTTGATCTATTTTCCACCTAGCCTGTAATTGCCCATACTGGAACCATGTTTGAACTACCTTCTCCTCTTTTAATACCTCTAAAGATTTTAATTGTAATACCCCCCTTTCCGAGGTAAGAAGCTGTCTGTAGGTAATTCTGTCCTGTTTTTGTGCTGTATTCATATTTTCAATTGCGTGTCTAGGAATTGCCCACATGGGTATCTTGTCATTTAATTTATATTGGTATTTCTTCCAGACCCGCAATAAAGCATTTCTTAAAATATGACTTTTAAAGTTCTTATCCAATTTTTTGTTGAATAACAGGTAAGCATGCCAACCAAATAGCAGATCGTGTCCCTCAATGTTCAATATTCTATCATTGGTTAAGTGAATCCAATCACTAATTACAGATAATGCCACTGCATCATAATATAGTTTTAAATTAGGTAGTTTCAATCCTCCTCTCTCACGTACATCTTGCATTATTTTCATCTTTACCCTCGGCTTCTTTCCTGCCCACACAAATTTGTTGATACCCTTCTGCCATTCTAAAAGGTTCGCATCTTTTTTTAGTATAGGTAACATTTGGAAGAGAAATAAAAATTTTGGTAGAATGTTCATTTTCACTGCCGCTATCCTACCCAGCAAAGATAGGTGCAATTTCTCCCATTTTTTCATCTCTGTCTGTATGCTATGCCAAAGTGGTTCAAAATTATGCTTATATAATTTCCCATTTGAAGTTAAAATGTTAACTCCAAGATATTTGACTTTTTTAACTACCTCACATCCTAGCATAACTCCTAATTCTTCCTTTTGTTTAATATTCATATTTATAGCTAATATTTTGGTTTTTCCTAAGTTTATTTTAAAGCCCGACACTTGACCATATTGATTAATCATATTCATTAAAACCATACTGGATTCCTGCGGTTGTTCCAATATTATGACCAAATCATTCGCAAAAGCGCGGACTCTATATTCTTGCTGCCTAATCTTGATCCCTTTTAAACCATCCAAGCCCCGTATTTTATTCAACAATACTTCCAAAGTTATAATAAACAATAATGGGGACAAAGGACAGCCCTGTCTTGTACCTTTTCCAATTTGAAAAGAGTCTGTTAGACTTCCATTGACTATGATTTGTGCTGTTTGCTGTTGGTATATTGCTTTAATTGACTGTAAAAAATTATCTCCTATCTGCATTTTTTGCAGTATCTTCAACAGAAATTGCCAGTTAACTCGATCAAAGGCCTTCTCAGCATCCAAAAATATAAACGCAGCAGGGATCTGGTTGTTCTTTCCCAAATATTCTAATGCATTAATAATTAATCTAACATTACTTTTCATCTGTCTCCCTTGTATAAAACCTGTTTGGTCCGTATGTATCAATTGTTGAGTGACCAACATTAACCTATTTGCTAATATTTTAGTAAAAATTTTATAATCTACATTCAGTAATGAAATAGGTCTATAATTTTTGGGTTGAGTAGTATCTTGATCTTCTTTGGGTATCAAAGATATAAACGCTGTCTTCCAAGATGGAGGGACTTTACCTTCTGTTTGAATCATATTAAATAATTCTCTAAGAGGTTCTACCATTTCTAACTGTAAGTTTTTATAGTAAACCGCTGTCAAGCCATCTGTACCTGGTGCTTTCCCTGACTTTAATTGCTTAATTACCTGCAGGATTTCCCCCGAGGTTATTGGTTGATTCAATTTTTGCCTGTGTTCTTCTCTAACTGAAGGTATTTTCTCTTTGCCTAAATATTTGTCTATGTCTAAACCATTAATTTTATCCCCTTTATACAGTTCTGTAAAAAATTCCCAGAAAGCCTTTTGAATCTCTTCCTGTTGAAACACCTCCTTCCCTCTGTAAATCAGTTTAGATATATTTCGAGTTTTCCTTTTTTTCCTAATCTGATAAGCTAACCATCTGCCAGGTTTGTTTGCATTACAAAAAGTATTGTGTTTTGCATATAATAGATTAGTAGCCACCTGGTCAGAGATCAACATGTCAAATTGAGATTTTAATATGTTAATAGCTTCCTTAACCTTTGTATCGTCTGGGTTCATTGTTAACTCCAGCTCTTTTCTCTTAATTTCCTCTTCCAGTTCTGTACGTTTTAACCCTTGCTTATTTCTATGTGTTTTATTTATATTCATCAAAACTCCTCTCATATACGCTTTGCTTGCGTCCCATACAAATTCCATAGATGTACCCTTATTCATATTCAAAACAAAATATTCAGATAGTAATTTTTTACAATCATTAATATACTTTTCATATCTAAATAAGTTTTCATTCAATCTCCAAGACCTTCTTGCCTGCACTACCCTTCCCAACTCCATCCAAACTGGGTTATGGTCCGAAAGGATCCTAGCTGCAATCTTTGTTTTCTTGACCCTAGAAAGCAAATCATTAGTGGTTAGAATAAAATCAATCCTTGAGAGGGATTGATGCCTGTCCGAGAAGAAAGTGAAGTCACATTCCTCTGCATTTCTTTCTCGCCAAATATCTCTCAATTCAAAATCATCCATAATGTCAAAGAAAGATTTGGGTAACTTTGCTCGCATCTTGGTATTTAGGCGGGAAATCTTCTTATCTTTCTTAGTGTCTATCACTCCATTCCAGTCACCCAATAGTATACAGGAACTATAGTCCCATTGTACTAATTTAGCATGAAGATTTCTATAGAATCTATCTTGCTGTTGATTGGGAGCATAAATTCCCAAAAGTAATGTCTTTTTCCCTTCTAAGATTAAGTCTAAAGCAATATATCTTCCGAAGGGATCTGCTTCTATTAATTCAGCTTTCATGTCTTTTCTTAAGTATACAACTATACCATTCTTCTTTTCCATAGCAGAAGCTACAAAATGTTGACCAAGTTTTGAGTTGATCAAATATTTTTGATCAGTTGACTTGATATGAGTTTCTTGCAAACAAATTACATCGTTCTTAAACTGTTTGAGATAATGAAATATTTTCTTCCTCTTCTGTGGGGAGTTCAGTCCGTTAACATTCCATGTTAAAATCTTAGTTGTCATCTTTGGTTGGTTGAAGCATTTTTAGAGCTTCCTGCATGGCCTGTTTAACCTTAGGTCTAGCTCCTCCCATTGCTTCCAGATTTGTTGTTGTAGATCCTTGATCGATGGCCGATGATTGTTGATGCTGTTGCTTTTTAGCTTGTTTCTCCATACGTCTAGTAGTCATGCGGCTAGGTCTTGATTCCATAGCACCTTGCACTTCTAGAGAAGAGAGATGCTCCATCTTGTCTGGTGGTTGTGTAGTTTGCTGTCTATCCTGTCCTTCTTGTGGTCTTTCTCTAGGTCCAGATGGTGCAGGGTGTCCGGCCTTCAATATATTATAATAAAAATCTCGGGCTTTCCATACAGAGTTGAGGCGGTATCTTTGCTTATCAAATGTAAATATGATGCCAAATGGTGCATCCCATCTATACTGTATCTGACGATTTCTGAGTTCTTCGACCAAAAAAGCGTAGTCTCTCCTGGCTCTTAACATTTGAGGTGGTATCTCTTTCAAAACAGCCAGGTCTTGACCGCCAATTTGAAGCTTAGTGTTATAAGATGCTTGCAGTACCATGTTTCTAAACTCTCTTGTAGTAAAATATATAACGATGTCTCGAGGAAGCTGCTTCTGCTTTGCCAGCCAGGAGTTAACGCGGTAAGCTTTGTTAATTCGCCAGTCTTGATTGGTCCCTGGTCTTCCCATCAGGCGGTCAAAAGCTTCCGATAGGGTCTGTTTCAGGTTCTCCTGTTTCTCCTCACGCAGCCCCCTTACTCTTAATGCGAACTCCATTTGTCGGTACTGTATCATAATAATTTCTTTTTCAGCATTTTCCACTTTTTGTTCCACCACCTCTGTTTTCAATGTCAAGTTAGCATTGGCATCATTAAGAACCTCTAGAGTATCTTCCACTCCAGAAATATGTTCTGTTAATACAGTTACAAGACTCAGCATGTCGTCTCTAATTTTATCAACCTTAGCCTCAAATTTCTCATACAGCTCCTGTTTAAGTCCTTTTATTTCACTTTTAATTTCTTCTTTCATTTCTTTTATTTCCTCTTTTCTCTCCTCTCTATTATCTCTAAATTTATCTTCCATTTTAATTGTCTGTGCATTAAGAGCCTCGCTTAGATTACTCAGGAAAAATTCTTTCGTTAACACATCCCCAGCAGGGGGCGTAGGAAGCGGAGGCTGCAGCTTTGTGCCAGGCACTGAGGATGTGCCCCTGGAAGTAGAGGGTGACGACTTCAAGTTAATATTTGGTTTTGAGGCCATTTCAAAATTTATCTGCCTGCAGTTAATAAAACTCTATTGCCTGAATATGCAGCTTTAAGTAAAGAGGCTTTTATTTTGAAGTTTAAGGCTTGGCAAAACTTTCAGTGAGTAAACATTGTAACAAGACCATTCAGCAGATTCATCACCATTTAACTTCCAAATAAGCAAGGTTAATGAAGGAGTAAAATTCTTCTATTGTGAAACCAAAACAAGTGATAAGCAATCTCTTTTGTTTTGAATTCTTGTGAGGATTAGCAGAAAGTGTTCGTTATTACCGGAGAAACCAGCCTGCTCGGCGCCATTTTAGAAGCCTCTGAGTAAATAATTTTTCAGAGGAGAAAAAGAAAAGAAGCTAAAATGTTGATAAGCAATTATTGTCCACAGTAAACGGATCCAGCTCGTGATAAGAATAAATCAAACAAAACTTTGAGCAGAGTGGGAGAGACCTACTTTGTCCTGCACAAGGCAGTTTGAAGTTCCCAGCACGGACAGCCGTTCTGCCTTGGGCTAGCCCCCCTTTCCTTGCAAGCACAAAAGCTGCAAAAATCGAAGAGCATTTGCCAGCAAAACAGTTTCTTCTTTCCTTCTTGCCTGAAGGATAAGAAAACCTGATAAGACGTCAGATGGAAGATCCTCTAAACAGGTACGTAGCCAGGAATTCGGAGGCAGCTGATTTTTTGCTGCCCCCACCAGTAGGCTCCTCCCAGGAAGTCGAACTAAGTATCTCTCTTAATGTAACCTAAGACTGCATTAGCACTTTTAGCTGCAGCATCACACTATTTGTTCATGTTAAGCTAGTGGTCCACTACTATTCCTAGATGTCTATGGAGATTCTCTGTCAACCAGTTCATGATTGTTCCAAAGGTGCTTTTTCAAGAGGCAACTGTATTTCTTTTTTCTTTGAAGATATTTCACTTCTCATCCAAGACTACTATTCCTAGAATCTTTTCCCAGTCCTTAACCAAGCCAAATCTCCCAATCCTACATTTCTATTACATTTCATTTATCCTACATTGGATTTGGCTCTATATGTAAACCAGGATTGTCATGATCTGGATACATTGCTTCTAATTGTTATCCTAAGATTCAACTCATAAGGTTTGGTTTAATTGGAAATACAGATCAGAGATTAATAAATGTGAGGAGAGTTACTCTCTGACTGAAAGTTTAGAAACTACCAGTATAAAACACTAGATATTTTCCTTTTAACAGGTGACCTCAAAAAATATTACCTAGGGTCAGGCTTGGTTATTATTTGATGGGAGACCACCAGAAAATTCCCCTAAATCAACTAAATTGAGAACTTGAAAGAAGGCCTATGAAAAAGACAGTAATTCTTTATTATAATCCAGAAAAGAACATGAGTGATTTAAGAAGTCACCAGAAACTGAACTCAATTTAAAGACTTTATGTTTTACATGGGAGTGGTCCATAATAGCCTGCTCTACTATTAATCGGAAGACTGGCTTATGACAACAAATAAAGAAATGGCAAAATAGTTTATTCATAATACATGGTGAGATTTCTGAGATGGGAACTTCTACATTTTTAAAGAAAAGGAAAGAAAGAAAGAAAGAAAGAAAGAAAGAAAGAAAGAAAGAAAGAAAGAAAGAAAGAAAAGAAAGAAGAAAGGAAAGAAAGAGAAAGAAAGAGAAAGAAAGAAAGAAAGAAAGAAAGAAAGAAAGAAAGAAAGAAAGAAAGAAAGAAAGAAAGAAAGAAAGAAGTTTTACTAGCAAGTAAGAGGCAATCCAAAAATATGTCAAATATGCCAAAAGTGGAGGGAGAGAAACAGTACAGGAAAAATTATTAAAGAAAGAAGGAAGGAGACATATTGCTAACACCTCTGTAATTAAGAAAGGATTAGTAATGAAATTTGAGTCTGGTTTATTTTCTGATCCTTCTACATGTATGTATCCTCTTTGTGTCACCCAGGAATAACTGAGAGTGGACAGGGCAATATTTCTACAGCGTTCATTAATAAGCTTGGAAAACTGAGCACAGAGTACTGCATAGTGATGCTCATATTTCCCACTGGGATTAGAGTTATCACTTTGAAGCAATCTGGCATGAAACCAGGCCTTTTTATTTTTAGCAAGGATATTCAGAATTATTTATAAAAGAAGAAAGATGGAATAGTCCCAAGTGGTAACACAGGAAACTATTGATCCAGCCATCACCCATCTATGAATTCAATAACTACTGCAATAAATCTCCAGTTGTATAATCACCTGAATAAAAAGAGCTGGGTTTTTTTTTCCAATCTTCATAATATCTGCCCTTTGTTTTATTCACATTATGACTATCCCACCAAAGTAGTAAAATTGAAAGAAATAACAGGTCAAAACTGGAGATTATTACACAAAATGCAACACAATGCAGGGATTACAGATGAATTTATTAGCTGAAAATAAGTAAAATTTCAGTATGGCACAAATTGGAAAGTGAGGGTCGGATTCACTAAGTTCACTAAGAATTTGCTTAGTGAACTGATAGTGACAGGGAAGAAGTTAAGGTAATATTCAGAGATGGATAAACGAAGAATAAGGACATTTCAATAAGAAGAAAGATACCGGTATATTTCAACATTGGCTCACATTTTTCAAGTAGCATTCACAGAGGGAGAACATAGACAGAAAAAAAAAACTGATGGAAGTTGGTGGTTTTTTTATACTAGCTATTGAGACCCTCTGGATGGTAGATGAGATCATAATGCATTTTTTATTTAAATAGTATTAATGGGAGGGTTAGTTTCAAATAGCTTCATGCATCTTTTTTAAATTTATAATTTAATTTATAATTTCAGTAAGGATTCCTCTAATCAGTCTACAAGGCAATTTGGCTGTTATCTTTAAAACTGATCTTCATACCAGATTGGGCACCTTGAGGCTAATCTAATACCCAAATATTAAAAGAACAATGTCAAGTACACCAGTCATAGAGAAATGGCTGTTTGTATGGACATACACAATTGATATTTCTCCCTATCAGGGCCATTAAATTGCTATTCCACTAATTTCTTAACTACTCACACAAATGCAATTTTCATGCCACTAAAGCAAACTTGCAAACTTGAATTCCTAATACTGCACAAAACATTTGACAACCTTGGGTATAGTTCTCTGGGGTTACCAAAAGTTAACATCAATTCTAATTTTCAATGTGAAAGAAATTCTTAAGTGCACAATTGCAGAAGAATTTTGTTAATCTAGATAATTGTTAGGAAAGTCTTCTTCAAGTCTATTGTTACTTCTAATGTCTTTGTGAATTTGTCTATGTAGGAAGTTTTAAAGACGAGACTTGAGTTGTCCAGGGCGCAGCTGATTTATATGGTGCCACCATAGTCTTCCATCGTCGAGCTGGACCCTGTAAGAGCAGGGCCCAGTTAGATCTATTATGACCCCTGGTAGCCACTTTGGGTCTCCAGCATAATTCTGCGTGAAGACCACCTCACTCACCAGAAAAGACCTAGGGGGCACGGGGAGGGGTCATGTGGTAGGAGCGAAGGAGGGGTGCAAACGGCCAAGGGTGGTACGTAGGCACCGACCCATAGGGATCTCCACTGGACTTTTGCTGGTGGCCTGGCAGGGAGTTGAATGTTGCACCAGGAAGTATGTCCGGAGGCAGGATGGCCATGGCAAGGCCCTCTTTGCCCGAATGCATGGCGTGCTCAGCCATGCCATTGTCCGCTGGGTGGTAGGGGGCCACGGGGCATGCCGGATGCCCAGGCTGGTCAGATAGGAGAAGAAGGGGGCAGTGGAAAATTGAGGACTGTTGTCAGATACGATGACGTCAGGGATGCCGTGGGTAGTAAAAAGGGCATCAAAAATTTAGATGGTGACGCCGGACATGGTGGACTACATGGGGAAGATGTCCACCCATTTAGACAGAGCATCCACCATGAGGAGGAATGTGCAGCCATCAATTGGGCCAAGGAAGTTGAGGTGGAGGCGACTCTACGAGGCAGAGGGGATCTCCCAGGAACGGGCAGGGGTGGAGGGTGGAGCAGGGCAGACTGCCTGGCAGGGAGGTCACTGCTGGACCCAGGCATCAATGTCAGCGTCCATGGAGGGCCACCAGACATAGCTGTGACCAAGAGCTTTCATTCGCACTATGCCAGGGTGGCCCTCATGGAGGCGGCGGAGCACCTGCTGGCAGAGGGCCCCAGAGCAAACAGTCCTGCAGGATGGAAAGTTTGTCCTGGCGGCAGAAGAATGGGAGGAACTCGGCCAAGTGAGTGTCCGCCGTCCAGCCCTGGCGAACAGCATCCAGGACCCTCTGGAGGAGGGGGTCAGACCGGGAGGCTTGGGAGTTGTCGGACGCTGAGAGGGGAAGAGCAAGGTCGTCCATCCAGGAGCTAACCATGACCACAGGTGCAGGGTCAGAAACAGGGATGGGCAGCAGACAGCGGCTAAGGGTGTCAGCATGGCTCATGTGCTTGCCGGGGTGGTAGAGAAGGGAGTAAGAGTAGGAAGAGAGGAACTTGGACCACCAACCCATGCGGGGAGAGAGTATAGGAGGGGTGGGCCGGTCCCCAGAGAGGATGCCCAGAAGGGCCTTGTGGTCGGTCTGGAGGGTGAACTGGTGTCCATACAGGTAGGGGTGGAAGCGTTTTACCCCCGCAACAGCTGCAAGGGCCTCCTTGTCCAGCTGGCTGTAATTATCCAGCTGGCACAGGATAGGGGTGTGCTTGTAGGGCCTTATTGATGGTTGCCTTATAGTCCGCGCAGATCCTCAGGGATCCGTCGGACTTCAAAGGCAACACGATGGGGGTCTCCCACGGGGAGTGATCCATGGGCTCCAAAATGCCCTGTGAGATCAGCTTATCCAGCTCTGTGTCAACCCAAGCCCGAAGGGCAAAAGGAACCCGTCGCGCCTTAAGGCGAATGGACGCCACCAGAGAGTTCAGATTAAGGGAGATGGGGTTGCCCTTGTAGCAGCCCAGGGCATCCAAGAAGATGTCATTGAATTCAGATAGGAGGGAGTCTAGGGAGGTGGCAAGGCGTAAGGAATTAATGCCGGCAATTCTAAGGCCAAAAGGACTGAACCAGTCGAGCCCCAGAAGGGAAGCAAGGAGGCTGCAGACTACGACAAGGGGCAAGGAACCCTTAAACCACCCATACTAGCCAGGGAACGTCCCACAACCCAGGATGGGAATAGGGTTGCCCTGGTAGTCCCTCAAAGGCAGGTAGCAGGGGACAGCTGGCTCGGCTTGAGATGTGGCAGCAAGGCATGAAGAGTGTCCCAGGACATGATCGTGTGGGCCGAGCCAGTGTCCAGTTCCATCTGGCAGGGGCGGCCGGCGAGTAAGACGCAGAGGTGCATCTTACCCCGGCCCTTGAAAGAGGAGGCAACGGAGTCGAGCAGCCAGTTGGACATTGGAGCATCAGGATCGGAGACGGCGTAGCACCCCAGGCAGGTGGCAAAAGACCCAGGAGGTGGACGGTGGATGGTGGCCAATGAAGAATAAGAAGACGATGGAGGCCTCGGGCTACGAGAGTCTCCAGGAGCTGAGCGGCAAACGGCCGCGATGTGGCTTTTTCCCGCACTTGCGGCAGAGAGCATTTCGGAAGCGGCAAGAGCCTCTGGAATGGCAGCCGCCGCAGCTAAGGCAAGCACCGCCATCCCGACTGGGCATAGACCTGAGGTGGTTGACGGAGGAGTCGAGATCAGCGCGGAGCTCATCAGCCATCATCTGACAGTGGACAGATGAGTGAGGCAGTGCAGGCATTGTGGAAGCAGGGAACTGACGGACATCAGTGGTGGACTGGCCGCCCATCTCATATGCACGGGCTTTGTCCACCGCGATCTTCATGGAGAGTTCAGCGCGGGACAAGATGCGGCGATGGAGATTGATATTGAACAGTCCATAAATGAACTGCTCCAAATGGGCATCTTCCAGGTAGACAAACTCACAATGCATTGCGGCAGCCCTCAGCGCAGCCACGTACTGGCTGATAGATTGGCCCTCTAGTTGGACACAGCGCCTGAAGTACTGCCGGCGGGCGTATTTGGATGGCGTTGGCTCGTAGTGAAGCTTGAGCCTGGCCATGAGAATGTCAAGGGGCATTGTATGCACCGGGATCAGTGCTAAAAGAGCCCTGGCGGTGGCAAACATTTCAGGGCCACAATAGTGGAGGAAGGTGCCCCGTTTCCACCCCTCAGGCAAGTCAGACAAGTCATGAGCCTGAAGGAAAACCTTGAAGCGCTCGAGGAAAGCGTTCCAGGATTCAGCCTCAGGGCGGAAAGCGGCAAAAACAGAAGAAGGAGGCAAAGCTGGGACGTGGATGGGGTCCGTGTCGCTCATCCTCGTCGCCAGTTTTAAAGACGAGACCTGAGGTGAATTTATACTTGACAGCTGTCAGGCGAGTAGCCAATCGGCGGTGTGTATTTCTCCCACCAGCCAGCTGGTGCACCAGAGCCAATCAGAAGCCTGGGCTCTGGCCACAGCTGCCAGCTGCATCAGGAGGACGCAACAGGAAGCTTTTGACAACAATGCAGAAGTGGTTTTTGGTTTTTGTTTTCATTTTTCATACAGCCTGAGCAGCATGGTAGCACAATGGTGAAGATACTCATTTCCCTCCCCTCCTCTCTCTGATGTCGGTGGAGCCTGGAGCTGCATGCTGCTCTACATGGCTTCACTTACAACTCTGCAGGTGTGCCTCCTGGACAACAGCTGCACTTCAGAGTAGGCTTCTACTCCGGTGCAACTGCCTACTCTGAAGTAAATTCTACTCGGGTGTAATTGCCTACTCTGAAGTAACTCTTCTATTCGGGAATAACTGCCTACTCTGAGATAACTCTTCTGCTTGGGTGCAACTGCCTATTCTGAGGTAATTCTTCTACTCAGGTATAACTGCCTACTCTGAAGTAATTCTTCTACTCGAGTGCAACTGCCTACTCTGAAGTAACTCTTCTGCTTGGGTGCAGCTGACAAGGAAGGAGGCAATGATGACACTGAGTGGGGGTGTGGCTGAGGGTGATGGTGATTGGTGCTGGTGGTTAGGGGTGTCATCTGGGTGGATTTGTGGGTGGAACTGGGTGGGGTAATGATATATATATATATATGGTGATGGTGTTACCTTGGTTAGAACTGACTTGGAGTTGCATACCTTTGTATCGTTGTCATTCAGTGCCGGTTAACACTTCATTGCTAGAGAGAGATAAAAACTTGCATCAAACAACTTGTCTGTCTATTGGTTTCTTCAGCATGACTGCCGGAACGTGACAAAATGTACTTTTCTCTCTCTTTGAGCCATCCCACTACAGGTAGTCGTCGACTTACAGCAGTTCATTTAGTGACTGTTCAAAGGTACGATGGCACTGAAAAAAGTAACTTATGTCTGTTTTTCACACTTATGACTGTTGCAGCATCCCCAGGGTCACCTGATCACAATTCAAATGCTTGGCAACTAGTTCATACTTATGATGGTTGCAGTGTCCTAGGATCACATGATCAGTTCTTGTGACTTTCTGACAAGCAAAGTCAATGGGGAGGCCAGTTTCATTTAACAACTGTGTTACTAACTTAACAACTACAGCGATTCACTTAACAACAGTGGCAAGAAATGTCATAAAATGGGGAAACATTCACTTAACAAATGTCTCACTTAGCAACATAAATGTTGGACTCAATTGGAGTTGTAAGTCGGCCACAATTACCAAGTTACCAAATAAGCTCCCCGCCCCCCCAATCTACGTTTCTTTTGAAGAGTCTGATTCACATCCAATTATTTGTGTGAATTTTGTGTAGTGATGTCCTCCCTAGAGAGATGCGTGAATAGAGAAAGGATAGAACACAGCTCCACCTTGATAAAAAGCATGCCCCACCCAAAAAGAGATATTTCACTGCAAAAATTACGTCTGCTCAGTTATAAATAACTATTGATTTATAGCAGATGGATGCATTTATTGATTTAATGAAATTTGATTATATTTGATGTCATTCAGAATTTTTTTGGTCTATTTAAAGATTTATACATAAATACAGAGATCGTGTATAGACTATGATCTTCCCTGAATGAGAAAGGTTTGAAAAATCAGCCCAAAAGACCAGTATCTTTTGGCATACAAAAAAGAAAAGACCCTGCAAGCAGATCTTCTTGGCCTTTGGAAAAATACACTATCATGGAAATAATATTGATTTATTCAAGAAACTCTGCTTTGACATTTATTTTAAAGCAATGCTCAGATCAAATCTTTTCCCTACAGACTGAAACGATTTATTGCAGCTGTTCTCTGACTACAGCTTTTATGTAGAGGGGAGAGCAGGGTAGTCTCATGGCCCACTATTGCTATTCAACATTGGAAGAAAAGAAGGGGAAATTATTTCTTTTATTTGTTGATTAGATTTATACTCTGCCTTTTCTCCAGGAGCTTAATTGTCAGCTCTTCAAGATAAGCCAGGTCAGGAAACATTTATTTATTTACTTATTTAGTTTATTTATTAAATCTTTATCTCATCCATCTGTCTATTAGGTACTATTATCAGATATTAACAGAATCTTGAAAGTCTCAGTTTCCCTATGCCTCCTCTTATACCCAAGAGAACCAAGGCTGGCTTACTTTGAGTTTCTTTCTCACCCACTCTTTCTTCCCAAGGTTATATTGATTGTTATTTAATTGTTCTTGTGTCTTTCTTCAAAATTATGTTTATATGTCTCTACACTAACAATATCTAATCATTTTGTACTTACCATCATAATTCTGGGAGCAAAGTTAGACACACAGAGAGAGACAGAGACAGAGAGACAGAGGCAGAGAGACAGAGACAGAGACAGAGATAGAGACAGACAGACAGATCATTGATGATGTTACCTAGTTGGATAATGAAATGTCTGCAAGAAAACCACCAAGCTCAGAAAGCATCAAGGACCCCACATTTCAATCCTGAGTTACAAATATTCTCTTTTATCAGTATAGAGAAAGTTATATGGAAGTCACTGACCTAGAGAAGAATTCTACTTCTCTTTATACTTAATGAAAACCTGGTGTGCTAAATCAATCACTCAATGGCTAGAGATCATGAATTCTAGTTCTGCCTTAGGCCAGTTATTTATCTCAGCCCTTGAAAGGATGCAATGGCAAACTTGGCCAGGGAAACTGCATCCATTGACTCAAAGGCATAAAACGGCAACAGCAAACACCACCCACGACATAGTTCTAATAACAATAATGTGGGGAAAAGTGATTTACTAAAAGATGAACCAAACCAATTGAAATTTGAAACAATTATTTAAAAAAAATACACTGATATTTACTGGGCTCCCAATCAAATTGACCTAGAGCTCCAACAACAGATAGACTGAGGATTAGAGAAGAGACAGAAACAGTTTATCAACTGTTAGGAATAATTAATGATATCTGCTTAGCAGTGGGGGGGTTTCAATTTATTTTACTACCAGTTCGCTCATGTGCGCGCAATGTGCAGAAGCATCCAGGGTGGGTAGGCAGAGCCTCCCATCGCCGCCACAATCGGTTTGCCCAATCCAGAGTGAACCGGTAGAAACTCACCTCTGCTGCTTAGGCAGAAAAAGGCCCCAACTAAATATTTGCAAAAAATTGATCAGGCAGTTCTAGACCTTGAAGCTGTCTCCTTGCATCATCCTAATTTATATTCCTTTATTATTATAAGCATATTAAGATGGTGTCTTTTATATTAGTCTTCACTTTTCATCTGTCCATTTGTTATCAGACTTCTGCTTTCCTCCTTCAGAATCACATCACGGGTGGGTTTCTGCTGGTGTTATTGTTGGTTTGCTCCGTGTGCATGCACAGTTGCCTGTAAATAGGTCTGTGCATGTGCAGAACATTAAAAATGTAAAAAAAAATCCAATTGCGATTGGGGAACTGGTTCAGGGGTGCGGCGAACCTCCCATCCCTACTGGTTCGGCAACCCAGTCGCAATTTCCACTAATGGTTTGCCTGAACCGTTGAGAACTGGTAGCAACACACAACTGAGTCACATCAAACTGAAATTTAATACCAAAGGCTACTTGGGATCCTCATATCTTCCTTGAGTTTTACATAGTTACTCTGTCTGCATACCAATTCATCAGCTGCCTGCCAGACTAGCATTTTCTTGCTTTTTGTTTTTTGTTTTAATGAGTGGTATTTTCTGTTCCTATTATTTGCCTGCCTGCCAAATTCCTTGTAACATGTAAAAGGAAATGTTGCTACCACATATTTAGAACCCTTGGATCCTCGACCGGTGTCCTATCCAAAGAGAGTAGAGTAGAGTGGAATGGAGTGGAGTGGAGTAGAATAGAGTAGAGTGGAATAGAGTAGAGTGGAATAGAGTATAGTAGAATAGAGTAGAGTAGAGTAGAGTAGAGTAGAGTGGAGTGGAGTGGAGTGGAGTGGAGTGGAGTGGAGTGGAGTGGAGTGGAGTGGAACGGAACGGAACAGAACAGAATATTTGGCCAAGTGTGATTAGACACAAGGAATTTGTCTCTGGGGCAGAAGCTCTCAGTGTAGGGCAATAATCATAATGTTACCAATAAGAGCGGGGTAGTAGAAAAGGAAAGGATGAGAAGGATAATAATATTACAACCATACAACATATGACTATGCTTAGACATAAGATAGTACCATGAGGATTAGGTGTTCAGCAGAGTGATGGCACGAGGGGAAAAACCTGTCTCTGTGTCTAGTTATTTTGGCATGTAATGCCCTATAGGGTGTCCCTAGAGGAGGAGTTGAAACCAATTATTCCAGGATGTGAGGGCTGTGTAGTTATGTAGACGCCTACAGTGCTATTGCTGAATCCCACTGGTTAATTATACACAGCGTAAAGAAGTGTTCTCTTTCACTGTTTTAAATTACCTTCTAATCACTTCCCTGCACAGACCCTGATTGAAGAGAGGGAGAAAAGAGTCACCTGACCCACTTTTCCTTGCTGTGATTTTGTACACCTCAGTCATGTCTGTCCTCAGTCACCTTCTTTCCCAGCTAAAAATAAATCGCAAACAATCTAGAAATCTACCTCACCATCAGCGTTCTCATTCGTTACTCATTAGCAACACACTACAAAATTAACCTGAGATTTCTCTGCATTATCCTTACCACCTGAACAATTCAGATGCAATCAGGATGGTGCTTTCTATGTACTTGCAGAGTCAATACCAATAGCCAATCATTACTTATGCTTTGTCAGTCTAAGCTAGACAAAAGCCCAAGATAGATAATGTCAGCTAAATAATGCTGAGGTTTTCTGTTTCAACTTCACTAAGTGTTCGCTTTTACTGCCACCAGTGTTTTAGTGGTCCATTAATTATCAAATAGCCTTTCAAAAAAAGTCAAGCAATTAGGTTCCTAGCAATCTATTGCCCATACATTTCCATGCATTTATTTACATTTATCGGCCTGTGTAAGTCTGCAAAACATTATCCCGACAGAGAGGAAGTTGCAAGTAGAAATCAATAATTGAAACTATTAACAAATGAACTGAAAACCCTCAGAAGCTTTCTTTCACCATGACATCAAATCTATGTCACAGAATGAATGCTCTAAATAGAGCATGTTAGAAAGGCCTGTAATAATGTTTGTAAATGCCAACAAAATTGCATTTGAGGGCCATGCCTAATAATAAAAATCAGTATATCTGTAAAAGAAGCTCAGTGAAATGCTATTTAGGAACTGGGGGGAAAAAGCAATGCAGAAAAAAACATACAGGAAGGACCTATATGTTTGTTCCCCAACCCATATAGGTTTCCCAACCCATGGGCTGCAGCTCACTACCGGACCTTGAGCCTTTCAGGACCGGGGTACGGAAGTGGCGGGTGAGCGCAGACAGACACGCTCCAGCAGGCGCATATGTCCACTGCTCACACAAATGGTGCTGCACACATGTGCTGGGCTGGCCTGCTGCTCGTGTGGAAGCATCTCTTCTCCTTCCCCTCCCCACCGGTCCACAAAGCCAAAAAAGTGAGGGAACTCTGACCTAGACCTTTAATCACAATTGGGACCAGAATGTTCATTGGTAAGCAATGTTTGGCTGTTAAGTGAGCTGCCCCAATTTTACAATCTTTTTGCCATTTTTTTTAAAGTGGATCAATGCAGTTGTTAAATGAATCACATAGTCATTAAGCAAATCCAGCTTTCCATTGACTTTGTTTGTCAGAAGCTGACTGAAGACCACACATGGTGATCACATGATCCCAGGACACTGCAAATTTGTAAATACATGCTGGTTGCCAAGTGCCCGAATTTTGATCACATGACCATGAAGATGCATCAGTTATAAGTGGGAGGACTGGCCGTAAATCATTTCCCCCCAGTTCCATTGTAATTTTGAACAGTCATTAAACAAATGGTTGTATCTCTGCTGTATGGGCTTTCCAAGACTGAAGAGGAATTCTTGAAAATTCATTTTTTTACTGTACTTGTTCAAAGACAAACTCATAAAGTCAATAAGGATGAGTGCTAACCTAAAAGAGGAATTAAACCAGCATGAGTCACCCATTGTGCTCATTCGATGTTAGTGACTAAAAATTATTATAAAAGACTTCATATCTATACATGCTTTATGTTTCTGTAATTAATGCTTTAAAATAAACTAAACGTTGTGATGTTATAAACTGACACTGTGGTGTTAAAAGACTGTTTATTTTTAAGAGCTAGCTCCCCAAACCCATTAATAATAGCAGTCCAGAAATAACTTTCAGGTCAGCTCCAAACAAATTGTTGTATTATGCAGGAACACACACACCCCCAGTGTGCAACAAAGTCACACAGACCTGGGTGAGGCAATTAGAATATATCAACAGATCTATCCAGATATCTAAATCACATATTCTAAATACCATTATTCTTTTGCATTTCTGCTAAGGCTAAGGTTTTTATGAGATTTCTTGTAATTTGCCTCCTCGGGTGTTGAAAAATTTTAGAAAGCTGTCAGAAGCTGAATCTTCAGGAAATTGCACTCTCTAAATTACATGGAGGGAAAACACATTCCGGAGTAATAAGAATAATAAAACAGGGTTTTTTTTTTGGTACTTGCTTAGTTCAATACTGCTAAGCAAAACCAAACATTTCACTGTGTTACATTTCCTAAAGTGCTACCAATCCTGACAACTTTCCAAGACACTTTGGCCTAGAAAATAGAAACTCAGGAAATGTGTCAACATTCAAATTTGTTTCTATGTTAAAAATATAAAATACTATTCAGTTGCCATTGAAAGAACTTTTCAATATAATCTTTGTGATAATATTCAAAACTTTGGGCCTAATAGTTTTTGTCTGTTTATTATTAAACGTTGGTCCCTCAAACAATTTCTCAAGTCAACATTGAAAAAAAAATGGCAAAGTAATAAGCTGGATGAAAACCAAAACAATCAAAGAATGCACAAATAAGTGAATAAATAGTGAAATTAATACTGGTTATTTAAATTTCTATAGACCTGAATGAATCTAAGGTGGTCTTGAACATTATTTACCCCCTACTATCTATGCAAAGATTTTTTTTCCTTTTTTAAAACTATAGATAGTCCTGGACTAACCACAATTGAGCTCAAAATTTATGTTGCTAACCAAGAGATTTGTTAAGTGAGGTTTGCCCCATTTTATCACCTTTCTTGCCACAATTGTTAAGTGAATCACTGCAGGTGATTTAGTAAAACACAGCTGTTAAGTAAAACTGGTTTCCCCATTGACTTTGCTTGTCAGAAGGTTGCAAAATATGATCACATGACCCCAGGACACTACAACCGTCATTAATACAAGCCAGTTGACAATCGTCCAAATTCTGTTCACATGACCACAGGGATGCTGCAATGGTCATAAGTGTGAAAAACTTTTTTCAATGCTGTTGTAACTTGCTAGCTTCTGAGATACAGGTAGTCCTTGACTTACGACCACAATTGAGCCCAACATTCCTGTTGTTAGTGAGACATTTTCTAAGTGAGTTTTTTGCCCCATTTTACGACCTTTCTTGCAGTAATTAAGTTAAATCCAGTTGTTAAATGAATCTGGCTTCTCTCGTTGACTTTGCTTGTCAAAAGATTGCAAAAGATGATCGTGTGACCTTGGAACACAGCAACTGTCATAAATATGAACCAGTTGCCAAAAGCAATTTGAATTTTAATCACATGATCGTAACCGTGAAAAATGATCATAAGTCACATTTTTCAGTGCCGTTGTAACTTTGAACAGTTACTAACTGTTGTAAGTTGAGGACTATCTGTACATTTTTTTTACTGTGGAATTCCCTTGGTGGTCCCCTTTCCAAGATCTGACTCTGCTTAATATTTTCAGGCTCAGCCAAGTGTTGCCACTAAAGAATGTTTGAAGTTTACCTCAAACAATATTCATAAGATTTAGAACCCCTACAGTACCTTTGATTGTGCAAAGTAACAGCAACAGAAAAAAGCCATTGATTCAACATAGATGCAAAAAAATGTGTCAATATATTAACTGGAAAAATAAGTTTTCTTTCTTCCAACCACACTTTACCCGGAAGTGTGAATTCAGAAGTACTTGTCTAACCTATCACAGATAGGCTGTGGGTATACATTGAGAGTTAAAGATTTACTCTGTATCCCATCTGTGGCTGCCATTTGGCCTGCTTTATATAGAAGAAACTGCTAAATATAAGTTACTTCCTTCAGTTTTTTTCTTCCTGGGAACTTGTACAGAGAGCTCCTGCTTTCATTATTTATTTGCTTTTACTCTTCTCCTTGTAGAAGGTGTTACATATTTGTTTCCCTGACATCTGTGCATTCTTTTCCTCATCACAGGCCAATTAAAATGACTGAAATATGCAGAACGATCATGAAAAGTCTGCATTAAAAAAAAACCCATATCAACCTCTAAATAACCCCAGCTTCTCAGTATAATGTAGGAGGAAGGACATCAGTTTTGACGCTCTTATGTTAGAATGCTGTTTAAACATTTGTACCAGTGCTGTGATTGCCACAAATTGAAAGAAAAGTATGTAAAGAAAGCCAAAATGTCTACATTTGTTCTAGTTGCAGGAGAGAATAAATTTCAGCATTCTTAAATTTTTATTCAATGTAAGTAGCACCTTTTTTTTTAATAGAGGGAGGGGAGCTGTCCACAGTCAGTTAAGGGCAGAAGAGCTTAATCGGTTCTGCTTGGTTTTGTTCTGTTCTGCTAGACTAGAAATCAGGACACTGTGAATTCTAGTCCTGCCTTAGGTACGAAAGCCAGCTGGGTAACTTTGGGCCAGTGACTCTCTCTCAGCCCATCTCTCTTCACAAGGTTGTTTGTGGGGTAAATGGGAGGAGGAAGGAATGTTTTGTGCGTTCACCATATTGAGTTATACTAAAGATGGGATTTTAAAAACGTTTTTTTAAAATATTACTGTAATATTTTTTAAAATATTACTGTATATGAATAATATAATTCTGACTAAATGTTAACCATGTGAGAGGTATCCTGACCTTTATTAACAACTATTTAAAAGACAATTTTTTTAAAAAACTTCATTTTAATCTTATAAAATTGTAGCCAGCATAATGAATTTAGTGACATCTGCAAGTGAAGTGGTCTACCCTGTCAGAATGGTGTCCATGCTCATGATGTCATTTTGATATCAACGGGGCAGAGTCCCTATGGGAGTGGGCGGCATACAAATTCTATTAAACTTGGAAACTTGGAAACTTGGGGCTTGTTAGAGGTACTTACTGGATGAGGTCCCTGCAATACCACATAAAAGCTAAATGAAGTTCTAGGCTCCTGAAGCTTGTAGCCAATTCAGTCAATCTATTTGCTGTAGCATTTTAATTAAGTTATACCCAGCAAACACCATTTAATGATGGAAGTGTCAAAGTGTCAGGGCCAATTCAAGGGCATTCCCAGTTAAGCTAATTTGACAGCATTAAGGCATAACCCCACGTATTCTGAAAGACATGAAGCCTACAGACATGAACATGTTTGCATTCTGTTTTGTCTTTTACATTTTCACTGTCATATAAGAGACAAAGCTGATGAAGCAACATTTATGGTGTATTATGCATCATTTGGAATTAGAAATGCTAAATGTCACCTTGTTGCTTTTTTGAATGTTCACAGGTTGAAAGCCACTTTGACACCAGCACAGAACTATATAGATGATTATTTTTATAATGCTTCAATTTTATCTTGGTATATAAAAGTTTAAATCATTTCCAAATTTTTATTCTTTAGCATCAGAATACCCTATCATTTATTATTTCAAACAAGTGTGAGCTGAGATATTTTATCCTTTATTTGTAGTGGAAAAAATGGTACAGAAATAATTCGGGCAGACTGATGTTTATAAACTCTGCAAAGGGATGGATCAGGATGAAATCTCATGCTGCAGTTCTAATGTTTACGTTAGTCCAGAAATGGTACTGTAACCACCCATTTAGGTTTCTACAATGTTTGCATACTGTATGTGGCTACCTTTGAAGGTGGTGCAGAACATCCAGCTAGCTGAAAATGTAGCTTGCTCAGCTCGCTTCAGAGGTGGGTTGCTGCCAGTTCAGCTTGGATCAGCTGAACCGGTAGTAGTGGCGACGGGAGGCTCTGCCCACCCACTGGGATGCTTCTGCGCATGCACAAAAGCATCATGCACATGCGCACAGGAATGCACCCAAACCAGTAGTAAAAAAATTAGCAACCCACCTCTGGCTCACTTGTATCATTTTTAAACCTAGGAAGTCCTAAGGGAAATTGTTCTTATTCATTTGGAGCCATTAGGAACTCTCAGGTCTTGATTTTTAAAGCTCCATTTGAAGAGGAACAGGTTTGGTAAAGAAACATTGGTCTTCACATGTACCTCCACAGACTTTTAAATATTCTGGTAAAATGCCCTGGGTAAGGAAAAAGGCCTGCACACTAATATTACTTAGCTATGGAATATCCTGCTTCGATTGATAGATTTCATATGATATCTATCTACTGTATATATTACAAAAACTCTTGCATTTGTTTGTCTGTAACCTTTATGTGGGCAACATTGGAAGGTACAGGGCAACAATTATTGAACCAAGTAATTTATAGAATGCCAGGGCCCATGTCTCCCGTGAGAATGAAATTTGAGGAAGTATGCTTCTTCAGCACCATCACGCCTTCTGACTACACATCCCATGCACACACTGCTAGGTTGTGTGATATAATGGAAGATGGGAGGGCTATATCCCCATCCTTTGCCCCTTCTCCCTCTTATTCCTGTATCCAATCAGTTGGTGAGAAGTCTGGACAAGTGAATGGAGATCAGCTAACTGAGTTTGAAATCTCTTGATGGCAGTGGGTGATGAGAGAGGACAAGAGAGTACCCTGGGTGCCTGCTGGTGAGGGTGAGCTGCCGTCGGTGTGTGTGTGTGTGTGTGTGTGTGTTACTGTTGACAGGTTGTATCTCTTCCTCTCTGGATGGAGGGTTCCTTGGGAATACAATGAGGAGTGGGAATGCAGTTTTCCTTGTGGTCCATAGCTCCCCTTGTTTCCTCTCGGCTCAACAAAGTAACAAAAAGTTCTGTGGGTCACAGGATGAGTGATTTATGAGACTCCTTGCCAGCTTCCCAGAAGCACTGTCAATTGGAAAGCTGGCGGGAATTTGCTCCCACCTCACTGCTTTTTTGTCCACCTGTAGTCATTCTTTTTCTCTGAAATGATGACCAAATGTGTTAGATATTCACCCTATCTACAGTGGTTTCCACCAAGGTCCTCTGTTCCAGTGGGAACAGAGGTTTAATCCTATTGGTCGAAGGCTCTGACAGCTCTCTATAAAAGGGCTGTTGTCAGACCCAACCTTCGCTGGATTGTTCTCACTTGTTGTATTCAACAAAGAGCTGTTGTTACTGTTAAGCCTGTGTGTGCCTATCCATTACCCAATCTAACAAAATGCATTGTGGGTTGTCTAGTATACTCTATACTCCAGGTACACAGAATGGACAGTGTCTGTCATAGCGATGGACTCTTCTGATAGACTGCATTCCTTTCACTAGGAGAAACTGGAATTACACTAAAAACAGTTAAAAATTGACAAAATCACCATCAGTCAAATGCAAAAAGCCACACTGCTTGGATCTGCACGCATATTACGAAAATACGTTACGACGTCCTAGGCCCCTGGGTGGGGCTTGACTAGTAACCAATGCCAAATCCGGCGAAACAACTGGCCGCTGTGATACAATTGTATAATAATAATAATAGAACCTGGAGACGGCATTATTTATTTTAATTTATTTCTTTACTTATTTATTTTCCACATTTCTGAATCCCCGTCTCTCCCTCAATGATCATGTTACATTAATTCCATTCCTATTTGTAGGTGAAGTGAATGGCAATGAGATTCCTGTTCAGACACCTGGCTCTTGAATTACAAGCTCCTCCAGGACTCAGTTATTACTCCCTTGCTGCTCAATAGCTAAATTAATGGATATTGGAAGTGCTCTCATTAGTATTCTGCTGATATTCGTCTCTCTTTTTTCCTTTCCATTTCTTGATTTAGGAGGGGTGCAGATATTTGACAATTGCCTTGAGGTTATGAAGAAATTAGAAAAATGACACTTTTATTTGACGTGGTAGCATCCTCTCTAAGTAAAAACAGACACACAATCTGTGTATTCTCCTTGATTCCAATCTATCTCTAGAAGCCCACATGGTTTTAGTGATAAGGAATGGCTATACCCAGCTTTCATGTTTATGCTAACTAGATTGAAATATCCTAACCTCAATGATCCTTCATTTAATAACCCCTAGTCTGATTTGTTGTAATGTATTCCTTATGGCTTTCTTTGAAGATGGTTGGAAGCTGGAATTGGGGCAAAGCACAGCTGCCTGATTCTTAAGTGGAGTGACTAAATAGCACCAGATATGACCCATATTAAAATTGCTGTGTTGATTGCTCAATTGTCATTATTAGTCTATTAAGCTCTAAATATGTTAGGATTCAACATATTTCCTCCTCAATAAGGCCAGTTGGGAAAGTCCTGTTTGAAGCCCCTTGGTAAGTTTGGTCTATAATGTGGTGACTAGGTTTAGGTGTAGGTTAGGTTTATTAGATTTATATTCCGCCCTTCTCCCAAGGACTCAGGGCGGTGTACAACATTAAAAGAAACACATAATACAAAAGTTAAAATAAATAAATAAATATCCCAACCCAATTAAAATTGACAATGACATTTTTTTTAAAAAAAAATCGAATTAAAATTAACAGTGATCAATAATTTATTTTGTTTTGTTCAGGCCAGGCTGGCTTGCTGGAAAAGCCAACTTTTTAGGGTGTGTCGGAAGGACCGGAGGTCGGAGTGGCGCAGTGTTTAAATGCGGCACTGCAGGCTACTTCAGCTGACTGCAGTTCTGAAATTCGGCTGTTCAAATCTCACCGGCTCAGGGTTGACTCAGCCTTCCATCCTTCCGAGGTGGGTAAAATGAGGACCCGGATTGTTGTTGGGGGCAATATGCTGAAAGCCCTATGAAGCGGTATATAAGTCCAACTGCTATTGCTATTGCTATTATACGAAGCTCCGGGGGCAGCTCATTCCAGAGGGAAAGTGCTCCCACAGAGAAGGCTCTCCCCCTGGAGGTCACTAGCCGACACTATCTGGCCGACGGTACCCTGAGGAGGCCAACTCTGTGGGATTGCACTGGACGATGGGAGGCTACCGGTGGCAGTAGGTGGTCTCACAGGTACCCTGGGCCTAAGCCATGGAGCGTTTTAAAGGTCATAATTAGTACCTTGAATCGCACCCGGAAGACAACCGGCAACCAGTGCAGGCCGCCTAAAAGGGGTGTAACATGGGAGCACCTAGGTGCCCCCATGATAACCCACGCAGCCGCATTCTGGACCAGTTGAAGCTTCCGGGTGCTCTTCAAGGGCAGCCCCATGTAGAGAGCGTTACAGTGGTCCAGGTGAGAAAGGACGAGGGCATGAGTGACTGTGCACAGAGCATCCCAATCCAGGAAGGGGCGCAACTGAGGTACCAGGCAAACCTAGTAAAAGGCCCCTCTGGTCATGGCTGTCAGGTGTTCTTCTAAACTAAGCCGCATATCCAGGAGGATGCCCAGATTGCGGGCCCTCTCTGAGGGGGCTAAAATTTCTCCCCCTATCATCAAAGATGGAACAAGATGCACAAATCGGGATGATGGAAACCACAGCCACTCCGTCTTGGAGGGATTGAGCTTGAGCCTGTTCCTCCCCATCCAGATCCACACAGCCTCCAGGCATCGGGACATCACGTCGAGGGCATCGTTTGAGTGGTTTGGGGTAGAGATGAAAAGTTGGGTATCATCAGCATATTGATGATACCGTACCCCAAAACCATGGATGATCTCACCCAGTGGTTTCATATATATGTTGAACAGGAGGGGTGAGAGAACCGACCCCTGGGGCACCCCACAAGTGACGTGCCACGGGGTCGATCCCTGCCCTCCAGTCAACACAAACTGTGACCAATCTGACAGGTAGGAGAAGAACCACCGTAAAATGGTGCCCCCCACTCCCAACCCCTTGAGTCGTCGCAGTAGGATACCATGGTCGATGGTATCAAAAGCCACTGAGAGGTCTAATAGGACCAGGACAGAGGAGCAGCCCTGTCCCGGGCCCGCCAGATCATTGACCAATGCGACCAATGCCATCTCCGTGCTGTATCCGGGCCTGAAACCCGACTGAAATGGATCCAGGTAGACAGCTTCATCCAGGGACTAGGAGCAGGATCTCTTCAGTGACAGCCCCTCACCCCAATAATGGAACTCTATCTTAAGAGATGTTCAATTGGTCCTCCTTGCTTATGGAGATCTATCATTTAGTTATACCAAGGAGACAGTTTTCCTCAGATTTGAGATAATTATGCATAGAATTTTCTCAGCAGAATGTTTACCCACCCTCTGGGTAAATATATCCATCTGATTTTGGGGGAAAGAAGATTTAGTTGTCTGGCTTCTGTTTTTACTAGTCACTGAAATACTGGGTCTTTATTGCTATTTTTATGTTCTCTGAGTTGTCTCCAAAATGCAAATCAAATATTTTTTTCCAGATTAAAAAAAACTCCCAAACAACCAGGATTTTAGAGAAGTGTTCTTTATATTAGTACTATTGAAAATGTCCTTCTTGTCAGGGAATACCTAAGAAAAGAAGCCAAGATATGATATTCCAAGTGTGTTGCCCAACATACAATTTTCTGGCTCAGACCTAATAAGAGACTAAGGGGTGGGGGAGTACTGAGGACATAATACCCTTTCAAGTGGGATTGGTATTGCTTGTTAATAAAGGGAGGACAAAATGTACTCACACAAGGAAAAAACAGGAACCTGCCAATTGCAAGGCACTGGATATATATGGCTATGTATGAGTTTATACGTGAGAAACAAGTCTTGTATCTGGATCCTTCCAATGTAGCTTGCTCACATAGCCGGCACACAATTATACATAAATTGATAATACACCATTTTGAGATCTCCGCTCTGCTTTTTAAGGGAATGTGACTACATGGTTTTTATAAGATTTGAATACAAGGTTCTGATGCACAGCCATTAAGCCTGGTTTCATGATAGTCTAGGACAGGGGTCTCCAACCTTGGCAACTTTAAGACCTGTGGACTTCAACTCCCATAATTCCTCAGCCAGGAAATCTACAAAGTTGGCTGAGGAATTTGGGAATTTAAGTCCGCAAGTCTTAAAGTTGCTAAGGTTGGAGACCCCTGGTCTAGGAAGAGCAACCTGCCCTAGGGGTAATTACATGTGAGTTAATAAATTAAAGCAGGGCAATTCTTTTAGAAAATAAGAAGTAATGCCCTTTCATAGAGAAAGTAATATATGCCTTATGGTTCTTTATTTTAAAGCCATATTTGGGATTTAAATTTGGGCTTCATTTCTATAATAACTCCAATAACCTGCTTCAATGTTCCCATTCTTGACTCTTTCATATAAGTGCAACTAGGCTGAATTGCATGTCAAGAAGTAAGCTTTAATTGCACATCACATCAACATTAGTCTAACATGTACATGAGGGTTATGGAACAAACCATGGTTAGAACAAACCAAAGCTTAGTTGATGTACCATGACATAGGCTAGGAGAACATTGGAAATGGCAGAAACATACTCTGGTTAAATGGTTTATGTTATCCTCTTTACACCTACATTTTAAAAGGAAGCCTATCTATTTTTGGAATTTCTGTAGAGTGCAGTATGTCATTTGCATTACTAATCAGCTCAGGAAGACTGAGCCATCCAACTGTGTGGGTAGATAACTATAACGTTAAACAGTAAGATGTAAGAAAACAGAAACTGAAATTTTCTTGATACTAGAGAAAAGGTCTCAAAAATGACATCTAGAATGAAAAGCAGATATGAAAAAATATTGCTGCTGAAGAACTGATATAATTGAATTATGGTAAGCTCTATCCTATCTTTTCAACTGACTGCAATTTACTTCAATAGCCTGCAATTTACTTTGATTTGTTTTCTTCCAATTTTGCATACAGTATTTAGAGAGCCACTCAATAGTGCTAACAAAGGTTGAGATCCGGACCTGAGTATACACTAAAAACTTGAAAATGAATATTCCAATATTACTCTTTGTTGCAATTAAGGCCAAGACCTTCTAATGGCTGATAGCAGAAACATATTTTCTTAACGATTGATATGTATTTTTCAGCAGTTGACTACAAAGGAGAAAGGCTTCTTAGTTTTGAGTCCAGTTTATGAAATGGTCACCAGAACCATTCCATACTGCTGTATTGGGAAATTAACACTCTTATCACCTGGATGTTAGATAATTTACAATTTAATCATTTAGTTCATGACCATGCCACTTCCTAGCTTCAAACTGGTTGGATGACCAGACTATTGAAGACCCAACTCTTTCAGTCACCTATGATTCTACGAAAACCATAATTTTCCAATTTTGAATTCAGTTTTGGTCATCACGATACCCCCCAAAATATTGAGACACTAGAAAGAGTGAGAGAAAAGCAACAAAGATGATTAGAGGGTTGAAGACTAAAATATATGATGAACAGTTGCAGGAACTATGTCCAGCCAAATAAAGAGAATAACTAGGTTTGACATTATAGCAGTCTTCCAATATTTGAGCAGTGTCACAAAGGAGAAAAACACATTCATCAAACTACCTTGACAAGAGCCAAGGTGGCACAGTGGTTAAATGCAGCACTGCAGGCTACTGCTAGATCAGCAGTTCAGCGGTTCAAATCTCACCGGCTCAGGGTTGACTCAGCCTTCCATCCTTCCGAGGTGGGTAAAATGAGGACCCGGATTGTTGTTGGGGGCAATATGCTGACTCTCTGTAAACCGCTTAGAGAGGGCTGAAAGCCCTATGAAGCGGTATATAAGTCTACTGCTATTGCTATTACCTGAGGGCAAGACAAGAAATAACTGCTGGAAGCTTAATAAAGAGAGATCCAACCTAAAATTAAGGAGAAATTTCCTGTCATTTAGAACAATTAATCAATGGAACAACTTATCTCCAGAAGTTGTGGGTCCATCACTGCTGGAGGTTTTTAAGAAGAGATTGGACAATTATTTATCCAGAATGGTGTACAGTTGGGTCTCCTTTTCAGCAGTGGGTTGGACTGATCCAACTCTATTATTCTGTTATTACCAAGAAAGCTGATTGTCATTCTAGCATTCTATACTATCCCCCGCCTTTTCTGTTTGGCCATAAGAAGTTTCTAGAAGAAAGAGAAAGTGGGGGCGGGGGGGGGAGACAGAGACTTTCCTTCATCAATCACTCTAAGATGACCCATACTGCTCATTACAGAGTAACAAATAATTTCTACTGCCTGGCGGAAAAATGTTACGGTGAGCAAGTTATCTTTAGGAAGGTGGTAGACTCTGACTAACTATGATAGATGATTTTGCATATCTTACTGAAGCAGTAACCTTGTCTCATTAGTACAGCTACCAATATCCACCATTTTACAGCACAAGCCAAGAAAATGATTTATTTGCATGTTGTTTAACATATGGCAGTAAGAACAGTTAACACAAGAAAGGAGAGAAATGCCTGGCTAAAATTTTAGAGATATTGTGACCTCAGTGAGACGTAAATTAAGGAAGGCCAATTGCCATAGGGAATAAATGGGTTCTTTTGGAGATCTGTCATTGGAGCTTTTCATTATAATGCAACAATGTTGCGTTTCCCACTCTACTGTATGGTCTGCCTTGGGCTTTGATATTGCCATCCCATTATTGTGACTTTTATCACTCAGCAGAGTAAACAGATGCTATACAAAAGAAAAATGTTCAATATCAAATGAAAGGGGATGAAATAGACCCCCGTTCTCTTGCATTCTTAACATATTGCAAATTAAATGTACACATATGGAGAAAATAGGCCAGCTACTTCAAAGGATGGGTGGGAGGAAGCTCCTTGGAGGACTGCCCTTGTAGGAATAGGGATGGCAAAGGAAGACACCAGGAAAGAAAAAGCTTTGGGTTAATTACTTCTTCAAGACAAAACAATACAATAATGGTTTTGTGTTGTGCAGAGTGCATAGCTAATTGGAATGCTGTAGGAGTGTTACCTAGCAACTTAACAGAGTGAAGGAAGATTGTACTGGATTTCTTGGGCAAAATATACTCAACTCAATGTCATGGGCTACATGATGAGGTAACTTAGTGTCATACAATATCTGAAATGTGGGACTGAGCAGAGAAACCCAGGTTTCCAGTATACTCTCGGCCACAGAAACTCACTCAGTTACTTATTTTTACTTAGCCCACACTACTTCACAGGCTTGTTGTTATGGGGGAAATTAAAAAAAAACCAAATAAATATATTGTAAGCCTCCTTGAGCTCCTGGTGTTAAGGAGGGACATATAGTTTGCTAAAAATAAAGCATCATTTAATCCATAAATAATGAGTCTTAACACTGGAATCTATCCTGAGATTTTGGAGAAGTGGTTTTGTGACCAGGTGGCAAATCTTTTGATAGCCAGAGGCTGCAGTGGGTAGGAAATGATCACAATAGACAAATTAATGTGATGCTCGGGGATGAGGACAGGATTTTCTGTCTTTTTCAGACTGTTGAGGGGAGTGTGTTACCTTACATAAGACAATGTTAGGTAAATTGTAAGGCCCTTAAGGAAGAGTTCCCCCACTCCCCCTTCAGGTATTCTCACCAGATCAAGCTTCCTCTCCATTTCCTGGATGAGGTAGAAAGGATAAAAATAAAGGTCAAAGATAGTGGAGTTCATCTCCCTAAGCAGTGGGTCTGATGAACCACTTTCATAGTTTGTCATTGGTTTTTGACATATCTATGAACAATGATGGAAGAAGACTGAAATGTTCACGTTTGCTTATGGACCTTTTACTGAAAGAAAGCAATGAATTGGTGATTTATAGATTTGAAGACTAAGAAAGATGAGGAATAATGCAGAAGTGAAGGGACTTGTAAAATACTTAAGGTGGAAGAACAGTAAAAATGTAATCATCTGTTGAAAAGAAGGTCAGAAGTCTTCTACGTGTTTCTTAAGTTTTGTTTTCTTTTTCATTTTTGGGATTTGGTTTGTTATTATTATTATTATATGAAAATGTTCAATAAATATGATTCTCCACATATCCATACCTTCTTCCAGAAAACAAGAAAACAGTTGTCGTCTGCTTCACTGATAAGGAACTATGTGCTTAAAGCTCAACGCATTGTTAGAGATCCCACACACTCACTTCATGGTCTGTTTCTGTTGCTCTCCTTATAGGGAGGAGGTTTCGAAGTATTTCTAGCAGGACTACCAAATTTTGTAACAACTTTGTCCCTATGCCATCTGACCGGTAAACTGGCAAGATTCATTTTTCTTGCCGTGTACATGCAGACTGTATTGCTTCTCTGTGTCATATAATATATATGGGTATATATATATGGGTACATACATATTTATTTATTTTGTCATGTTTATGTAGTGTATGTTGGAGTTGGAGATCTTTTGAGCACAGTATGCAATGAAATTTCATTTTAATGTATGCCAATTAGTGTACATTCAAAGTGACAATAAAGTTATTCTAAGTTCTAAATTCTAATTAAGATTCTCAAAAGAAAACTCTCCTAGGAGAAGGGAGGACTACAGTTAAGATAGTATACACATATGATGCCATAATAACATTAGAACAGTGGTTCCCAAACTTTTTCAGTCCACCGCCCCCTTGGTGCTACAAACTGATCCTCAGTCCCCCCCACCCAGTGGTGGAATTCAATTTTTTTTACTACTGGTTCTGTGGACATGGCTTGGTGGGCGTGGCTGGGGGGGGGTCATGTGATTGGGCGGTTTGTAACAGGAAAATTCAAAACTATAACAATTAATTGCACATTTATTCAAAATCCAATTTTAAAACCTTTTTAGTTAATGTTAATTCAACAAAATCGTTGAACATGATCCAGTGATACCAGGTTTTCAAAATCTGGTAGTCATTTATCAAGAACCTTAGTAACTAATAACATAGTAAACTCAGTAAAATTTAGTAACTACTTCACTGTTCAGTAAATTCTTAATGTGATGGATGGGCTTGATGAAGTGATACCAGTTTCCCAATGTCTTCAACTCCTAGAATTCCCCAGCCAGGGAATACTGCCTGGGGAATTCTGGGAGTTGAAGTCCAGACATCTTCAAGTTGCCAAGGTTGAGAGACACTGCTCTAAAAGCATCAGAACTGTTTTCCTCTCTTCTCCTATTACGGTATCAGAGGAGCCTTTTCGGTGGCATTAACTCCTGGCTCTAGTTTCCAGTAATTTGGGCTGATGGTTTGGCTTAAAAGACACTTAAAAAGAGCAGCCAGTTTCCTACCAGTTTGTCCCTGGAGTTCATGCAAAACTTGCTTCGTCGTCGCCCACGTCAAAATTCCATTTGGTCATTGCCCTGCTGCCCCCTTCCCACCCAAGGAACACCACCTACCACCCCCTTTTTTGTGTTGCTGGAGGATTTTAGTTACCACACGCACATATGGGGATCCCCGGTCCTGGAATCGTCCTTCATGTGCCCACAGAAAAGAGGGTTCTCTGCCTGCGTAATGTGATACTGCCGTCCTTGGTGCACAGTGCATGGATCAGCGGAGCGTGCATCGACTGACGGCTACCCCGAGTAATACACGGTATGCAAGAGGCCAGAAGCAACCATTCGACGGGACGGGGAGGGGAGAGGACGGGAGTGGCCCATGTATGCGGCGGGCCCAGGGAGCATGCACGTTTCGAGGCGTGGCACTCAGTCTGGAGAGGAGGGAGGAAAAAAGCCTGAGTGGCGTGTGCCTAGCCGCCACGTAGGAGCGGCTTGGTGTCTTCCGATTTAGTGGTTTCGACTCCCTCCCCTCCTCTGCTCGGTTGCACGCTCTCTGTATGTTTTTCCTCTTTCTCTCTCTCTCTTTTGCTGGGTGGTGGTTGAGGATGCTGGTAGTTAGGATTGATTCTGCTTTTTCTTAAGTTGCTGCGGCGGACAGCAACTGTTCTGCCCCAGGCAATGAGGTTCTGCTTGGGCAGCCAGTTAACTCCACGCTTAGGAATATCTTTCAGACCATGTTTATTATAAGGCATCCTTAATAGCAAAACTTACAGTTCAGTGTTAAGATTCTTCTGACTTTCCATGATCAGTCCCATCACATAGTGTAAAAAGACATTAATTCCTCTAACCCATGCTGCTGGTGCAAAGCTGCTTCTGGTAGAGCCGAAGGCGATTCAGTGAGTGGTCAGTAATAAATCAATTTCCTGGGCAGAGTACCCCACTGCCCAATCAGGGAGCACAGATGTGGTCACATGTTATGGGACTACATTTTCCATAAGGTAGTTACATTTCCCATGAGGTAGTTTCTTAAAGGAGACAGCTCTTAATTCCTATATTAGCTATATACTGTTGGGACAGCACAGCAACAGCAGTGAGAAGCAGCAGTGGTTGTATCGAGTAGATCAATGAAGAAGGGCCAGCTGAAGCTGTAGGCTCAGCGCAGCTCCTTCTCTGCCGCCTGCCCCCCCTTGCCTCTTAGTACCCCCTGCCACCACCCCTTGCCTCTTAGCACCCCCCTAAGTCACTCCACCACCCCCAGGGGGCGGTGCTGCCTGCCCCCCCTTGCCTCTTAGTACCCCCTGCCACCCCCTTGCCTCTTAGCACCCCCCTAAGTCATCCAACTGCCCCCAGGGGGAGGTACCGCCCACTTTGGGAACCACTGCATTAGAAGTAGAGTTAAGAAGGAAAAACATTTCCTTAAGAAAGAAAAACCTAGACAGAATGTTAGAAAAGGAGAGTAAAGGAAAAGAAGGCAGCAAAAATAGCTAAGGTGGAATTCACTCTAATAAGTGTCCAGGTTAAACAATGGATTTTAAACAAGAGAAAAAAATGCCTAATGGGTCCAAAAAGGATTGAACACTTAGTTTCAATTATGAGCGATGGGTCTACGAAGCATTTTTGAGGGAAAGCCTGGAGAAATCTGGCCAAACAGGAAAAAAATCACAAATTACAAACCATTGCAGATTTTATGGTGCTAGAAGGAGATGGAAGATCTAAACAAAGGTTGACCTATCAGAAGGATGCCATTGGATCCAGGCCAAATGATATTTCAACTGACTGTGAGGGATAGAAATTGCTGCTAAGTTCAATCTGCCTTTTTAAAAACTCTGGATAGAACTAGGTCTGATATTAGCAAATTAAAGAGGTAAAAACATGCCGGTTCACATTTATTTTAAACTCATGTTTTATCCTGCTTAGAGCTACATGTTTAAAATAGATTTGCGCTAAGTGTTAGGGTGCATGGAAAAATAAAATTCTCCTATCCTTTTACAAAAAACTACTATGCTGGGAGTGGGAGAATTATTTGCAAAAGTATCCACATCAGAGAATTGATTTGAAATTGGTTGATTTATTCGATGAAGTGTCACTGGATTGGCTTCTATCTCTGTTAGGTGAATAAAATCACAAAAAGCAAAAGTGGAAAGCTATAAGTCTTTCCAGATTCTTAAAACTGGTGGCATGGCAATCCAAACGCAGAAGGAAACTGATACTGCATGCCAATAAACCACGCAAGATTTATTTATACCTCTTAAAGAAAGGGTCAGGTTCTGCATAAGAGAGGTCAGTCTCCTTGTTAGCTCTGGGATTCTGTCAATATTTCATCTGGTGGTAGAGCACATTTCAGTCACTTGCCCATGATGGAATGGCTCCATAATCAGTCTTGAAGTTCCATGTATTGTTTTATGGATCTGATTTAATCCTGATGGCAACAAAGTGTACTTTACTTGGAGAACACAAGAAAATAATTAACAGCTAGTTGAGAGGGAGGGAGGGAGGGAGGGAGGGAGGAGAGAGAGAGAGAGAGAGAGAGAGAGAGAGAGAGAGAGAGAGAGAGAGAGAGAGAGAGAGAGAGAGAGAGCGCGAGCTCTTTTAAACCATATAGATACAAATGAGAAAAATGATGGGTTTTTTGCTGACTATTTTATTCAGGTAACAAAATTAACTACATTTTATTTTTTAACGCATGCTCATGTGTTCATTTCCATTAAGGGATCCTATCAACAAAAATAAGGAAGGAACCTGCATTGTTATTTTAGAAAATTATATTCAAATTATTATTGAGGTTCTTTCCCCCCATACCCCATTTATAATTAATATCAATGATATTGGTCATACTCATAACCACCAAAATAGCCTATAAAGGAGTAAAGCAAACTTGGAAAGTTATCTTATATTCTAGAGAAAAGATTAATATTAGTAAGTAGTAGTAAAAGGGAGAGAGTTCTGTTTACATGTATAAAAGCTCAATTTTCACTTCAGTTGTTACAGGACAAAAATAATTTGGGAATAGGGAGTAGAATAGAAAAATTTAGCTTGGGCAAAACACCTATTGGAAATGGATCAACATCCAAGATTATTTAGCAGACAATATCCAAGATTGTTTAGAAAGAAATAACAATCTATCAACAGAATAGAAAGGAAATAAAAGAAACAGCAATGGGAGAAAATAGTAACTTTTGATAGATAGAATAGGACTGGAAGATTACAAAAGCTAATAAAATGATTTACATATGATCTGGATTGATTATAAAAATTTGATTCATTACCACATAATTGGATCATGAAATGTTTGGAAACAACTGGGGTCAGAAAAAAACATCAGAATCTTTATAGAAAAAATAAGAAGACAGAATTGGTGGTTGGAAATTAAAAATATGGGCTTCTTAACACTAGAAGAGACATTTTCCAGGGTGAATCATCATCACTCTTATTATTTGTCATTGTTATGGTCCAACTTTCAGTAATATTGAAAAAAACCCACCTTGGCTCTTAAATACTAATAAATTCTCACATTTGTTTAATATAAATGAATATAAATGATCTCAAGTTTTATGAAAAATCAGAAATTGAAATCCAGTCATTGACAAATATGCTAAGAATTTAGCTCTTAACACACCAAATTTAACCGTAATTGAAAAGAAAGTGTGGATAATGGCATAAGCCAACTGTAGTGGTCCCAATGATTCTTTGCTCCCTGGGTGCCATACCAAAAGCCTTGGATGGGACTTAGAAAATCTGTGCATTGACAAATATTTTCATATATCAATTACAGAAGGTCATATTGCTGGGATCCTCACATATAATAATACACTGATACATTGTGACATCCTAAGGTTCTTGGGAAGAACTTGATGAATATGAAAGCTAACACAAGCTAAAGAACTGGCAGCTGTGATTTCACACTGATGTGCATAGAAAAATAGTGCAAAAAAAAGCAACATCAAATGTTTTAGCTGTGAATATTCAATTTAGGAATTTGAAACAATCGATTATAAAAGATCATTTAAAGTTTGAAACTAAAAACATTTTAAAATGCAGTGGAGCAATAATATTTAATTTTAAAATGGAGAAACATGAGGTTGAAAACATTTCCCTTTTATTGAAAAGACTTGATATTTTCTCACTTACAGACTGTCAGCGAGGTTTGCAACAGTAATTTGACAGAAACCAAACACTTTTTTTTCAAACTCTCTTTAGAAATACCTTGCTACAGGGCTTCAAATTTGCATCTCAATTCAGCTATTCAACAATTATTCTTTCCATGTTAGAAGTATTACATAAATAATTACAATCTCTAGTCAATGCAGTGTCTTCATGATAAAACATTTTCTATATAGAATGTCACTTGGAGAGAAAAAAATGAAATAAGTTTTTGAAAGGAAAACATTTGTAGTGTTGATAAAGTTGTACAAAATTAAAATGCAAATGAAGACATAAAGATATAAATATAAGATCAAAATATTCATTTTCTTGGCATTTCTTTTTTGTTGCTTCTTTGAAAACCTTTATTTAATGTTTAATAAGTGCCAATATTTTAACAAACTGTATCAGTCAAATATAATTGTGAAATAAAATAATATTTCTTGGTAGTCTAAATAACTTTCTACTGTATAAGCACTTCCTGCTAAGTCAGGGAAAGACATCACTGGATAGAGCTCCAACTATTTCTTAATTTCATTAACCCTGTAGGTTAAAAGTCTGTAGGATCGAAGCCTAAATTATATTCTAAACAATATATTTTTCAGATCAGTGCTCTTCCTTCAGGAAATTATAAAATCCTTTTTGTGCAGTTCTATCAATTTTGGAGAAATTCACAACTAATCACCACATTCTCAGTCTACACAAGTTTTTGCTCTTCTCTTTTCCTTTTTATAAAGTTGTCAATATGGTGTGATACATATTTTCGTATAAAGCTATAAATCCAGACTACCTACACTCATGGAGTGGCTCAGAAGTAGGCCATCATTTTGGCATACTGAACGTTCTTACAGATGGCTGCCATATAAACTACTTTATTTACAAATGCCTGTCATAGTCAGTACAACCAGTCATAAAATACATCTCATTGTGATTACCTCTAGTTTGCCTCTCCCTTTCTCTCTCCTCCCACTCTCTTTCATTTTCTCTATGTTTTCTGGAAAGGTGAGTGTTTTTCCAAACCAAGTGCTAAGCTGTAGCTGCCTAGCATTTTTGTTTTCTAAGACTATCTACAGCAGGGGTGTCCAACAGATGGCCCATGGGCCAGATGGGTCATGTGCAGGCCATACCCATCCCAGCTCCACAAAGTGGAAAATGGTCACAATACGTCATGTGACAGCAACATGACGCTGTGAGTTTGACACCCATGATCTACAGAATCCATATATTAGTACCTGGCGCTTGTAACATGGCAATATTTTATTCATAATCCTTTTTTTAAAATTAAAGGTCCTATTAAAAAAAGTCATCTGCAGCCTAGAATCCAGAAGGTACCAAGGAAGGATCCATGAGCACAATATTGTTTACTCTGCTATAGATTATAACAAAGGTTATTCTCTGCTTTCTTGGTATTTCTAGATAGGCCTATATAAAGACACTATACCAAAGATTAGAGGGATTGAGAGAGATGGGTAACCTTTGTGTGGTTAAGGAATGTCAGTTTGGAACTCATGACTGTGTACTGAGAATAGGGGAGAACATTGATCATAAATGTGCGGAAAATGTGCAGGCCTTTCAATCTTCTTATTGATCAAATACAGTATATGTTTCACAATTGTAAGAAGGGAAAAGTGCAGAGGTGGGTTGCTCCCGATTTGGCCTGGTTCAGCCGAACCGGTAGTGGAATTCAGGCCTGGGTCATAGAACCAGCAGTGACCGAGGCCTACCATTCCCCCAAACTAGTTCTTTCACTGTTGCTGGGCCACCGCCATTTTGGATTTTGGTTATTACGTGTGTGCAGTTCACTGTAAATTGTTCTGCACATGCAGAACAATTTACATTGAAAAGTGCATGCAGCATGCATCTGGTGCGCATGCGGGTTGAGAACCGGTAGTAAAACTGGCAGCAACCCACCCCTGGAAAAGTGTTATCTCTGATGGGTGCTCTATTTATATGCAGATAATTGGAACAAACCCATCACCTGATTCTCTACATACAACCACTGCCACATTTATCCACAATGCTACACTGTGTTCTTAAATATAAATCTATTTTGATAATTAGAAAACACCACTGACTATTTTACAACTAAGTCCCCTCTAAAGTACTTTCTCTAGTTTGTAGAAAACAACCTGTGTTAGCTTTTCAGTTTTCTAGTTTTTATCTCTCAAAATTGAATATCAAACATTTTTCTTTATTTACCATGCTGCTTCTTCCCATCTGTGTGGCCCTCATTGCTTTGCAACACATTTAAAAAAAAATCCTCAGCAATTCCTTCTACTACATCCATTCACAATGGTGGTACGTCTCTTCATTTTGCCATTCGTATGTTTACCTTTTCTTTTTGTATCCATTAAAATATTTCATTCCCTTCTTGTTCAAAACAAGACCCTGCCTGTGTTAATTCTAATCATTCCCAGGCCTTTTTGATCTTACCTTCAAAATACACCTCTACTGACTTTGCATACACATGAATCTATCTGGATGTGTTTAAAAACAATTTTGTTTTTAAACACATCCACTTCTTTCTTTACTTTGAGATAGCCTTATATTTGGTGCTTATAAATGGGTATATTATTTTGACAATTGGGAGACATCTGCTGCAGTTAAAAGCTAGTGGATGGCTTGGCAAACTGCTCTTATATTTTTCTTCTTATTTTCAAAACTAAGGAATACAAGAATCATTTAGCCAGTGTGCTTTTTTCCCCCTTACTTTGTTCATGATAAATGAAATGGAACCAGAAATTAAGGATGTCACATATTCACCCCCTGAGTTCTACTGTGAAAAAAAAAAAGCCTGCATTTGAAATTAAAGATATAGAGATAGTATAGTTGTCATAAAGAACTAAGTAGCGTGAATGTAGGAAAGTGACAATAATTGTTTAGCTTAGCTGGCACTGTACTTTTAATAAACACTACTGCAGTTTCTGGAGTAGCATCCTACAATTAATAAAATATTGCAGACCTTCCTCCCAGTGAGTGGAAAAAGAGATGGTCCTTCATAGAGAAAGAGGTCAATGAGGATTTTCATTGAGGAACCTCATTGTGTATACACTTCAGCCTTTGTGGCTGTCTAACTAATGAAAAAGGAAAGTTCAGCCAAAAAAAGAGATGTCATGCCCACAGCTATCAGTTCAAACTTCCAATTATTTGAATATATCCACAAAACAGAAAGGAAATATGCTAGCCCAGAAACTGGCATAATTTCCATTCCCAGTAAAATTAAGGGAAATTCTGAAAAAAAGAATATTAAAAAACAGAGAGAAAAATATACGCTTCTTTTTCTTTTCCTTTGCCCTTATCAATAAGATATAGGAAGTGTCCCTACTATCTGTTCTTTATACTGTGCTGCTATAGGGTTATTTTGTCTGCTGTATCATGAAATATTGTATTTCTCATCCCTATTCGCTGTTAGAAATACATGCATAACAGCACAATGAGGCCTCTGCTAATGAAGACTTTGTCTATTAACATCAATGTGGATGCCAAGTAAACAAATGTTCTCAGTCTTGAGAAATCTGATTGAAAGTATTAAGGATTAGAATATGAAAAATAATTTTATTTTAGGATTTTAAGTGAATTTGTGGCAAACTATTCAGTGAACCTATGGCCACATAGAAAGACCATAGTAATTACTGTTTGGTTCTTGGTATTAATTAAAATACCAAGATAAATAACAATATCATGAATCATTGCCCTGTCAAATAATTTGTTTTGCAAATCAACAGTTAAAACATGAATAAAAACATATAATTCAAATAATGGCAGGATTTTTGATTAATCTGATGTCTGGATGGATGCAATAAGAAACTTCTGTTTTAAGCAAATGATTAATGCTTTTGGAATCATTGACCATTATGTGAGATTTTATATTTTGAATTTCTCTGAGTCAGCTGGATATCCAAAGGGAAATGTCTTCTCAGATATGCTATTGCACTTGAACCAGTTATAGGGAATTGGGATATACTTCAATAAATCTCAGTTAAACAGCTTTTAATAATCTAAATAAGGTTACCTACAATTAGCAATATTTCAATAAATCTCTAAGAGCACCCATTTTAATCAGCAGGTCTTTGGAAAGCCACTGAAACTATGCTACAAATAGCAAAATAAATGCATTATAAGAAAAGTGAACAGAACCCTAGGTTTCTGTTTTGGGAAGGTCAGAGGTAGATATGAGCCATCTAAAAGAGGCAGATCTCAAAGTTACATTTGGAACTTCTACACTTCTGCACTCATAGTGGATCATAATTCTTGATATGGTTGAGTTGGTGACATTAATGCTATGCCAACTCTACAACTCTACCAGATAAACAAGCATAACGTATAAACATTTTCATGTCACTTTTGAGGTATCATCATTTATAAAAAGTTTGAGTGCTTTCATCAATCATGATACAATATTAACAACACCAATCATCTTTGAATCAGTGCATATACCTTGTGACATATCAAAAACATATTTCATAAAGACTGCAGTCTATTCTTTAATTCTCTGCTTTCTTGACGCACCTCCTCATTTTGCTCATCCAGCAGCGGGATAAGCCAAAATACATTGTTTAAGTAGTAAGGTAAAGATAAAGGTTCCCCTTGCACATATGTGCTAGTCATTCCCGACTCTAGGGGATGGTGCTAATTTCTGTTTCAAAGCTGAAGAGCCAGCGCTGTCCAAAGATGTCTCTATGGTCATTTGGCTGGCATGACTAAACATCGAAGGTGCACAGAATGCTGTTACCTTCCCACCAAAGGTGGTACCTATTTTTCTACTTGCATTTTTATGTCTTTTCGAACTGCTAGGTTGGCAGAAGCTGGGACAAGTAATAGGAGCTCACTCCATTACACAGTGCTAGGGATTTGAACCGCTGACCTGCCGACTTTCCTGATCGACAAGCTCAGCGTCTTAGCCTCTGAGCCACCACGTCCCTATCTTTAAGTAGTACATTCTTTTATTTTTATCAAAATGATCCTAAATCACTTGTCTGTGATTTAGCCTTCAGTCTAATACAGAACGAACCTTACCATTTCCACAGCTGATAGTAATCAAGTATTTCATTTATCTGTATTTGTTTTTCTCCCAATAAATTACTTTCACAATGGGAAAACCATATTAGATCAGGTTGCAAATACAGTAATGGAAATTGCCTAGGTAGCATTAAATTCCAGTCACATTTTAGTATGACCAAGACATGAAAATATGAAATATATAAAGAGAGAGACAGAGAGGGAAAGCCAAACATTGTCATGAATTGCTTCAACCTCTTTAGGCATAGTTACCTAAACCCTGTACCATCTCTTCAAAATAAATATCAGCATTTCAACAATAGTCTCCCTTTAGAAACTTAGGAAATTGATTCAGTTAAAGACTTCAGATGTAATTTTTGTGTAGAGAGTTCTCTTTACACAATTTGTGTAAAACAATACATAATTTGTTCAATTTGACATTGCAAACAAGTATAAAATTATATACACAAAATACATTTAATAGAAATTAAGAACAACTACTTACAAAGGTACAGTATTATTTACAAAGCAAAACCTATTTTAATAGGTAGTCAGAATAACATCTTTAGACATTTTTATTGGGAGCATTCTAATTTTTTTTCTTTTAATGTTGAGATACTAGTCTGTTATTTCAAATAGGAAGTAAAAAGAAATTGATATTCTTAATTCAAATACCTCTCTAATATGTAAATAGCAAACATTTTATTGCTTGCTTTTACAAAAAAACATATGTAGAACATAAGTTTTATTATTAGATTCTGGTCACTCAAAAGTTTAGTATGGACTGACTTGTGATTTCATTTAGCACTATTGTAGATTGCAAACTGTACTGCAAATGACTAATTCCGTTTTAACATTTTCCAAAACTGATACCATGGAAAATGTTTTCCATACTAGCTAGGTCTAAAACAGAAACTAGAAACAGACTTTGACAGAAGATATAAATATACATACACCTACACCTGCACACAAAACTTACTGTCAAGTACTCTTTCAGCACCATGCTTTCATTCAGGGAAATATGGTAGTATGGATATCTTTAATCACATAATGCCATCAAATTGTCTCTAGTGCTCTAACAACCAAGAGACAACCTTTACAAGTGCATGTGATCAGTCAGGTCATACTTCCATTGTCACAGGTGCCAAGTGGACTTCCAGATAATCCCCTGAAGTGGGTGCAAAGTGCAAAACTGTTGCAATGTCACAGGTTGCAGGACATTATTGTTTCCGTGCCTTCAACTTGGGATCAGCAGGTTTTTCTTGAGTAACAGAATATCGAGGAGCGTAACCATTAATTCCATTTACAAAGACACATTGATAGTAGCGAACAGCAGCTGAAAGGAGGGGAATACAAAGAATGATCAGTGTATTTAGCTGTAAACTGAGAAAACATCTAATCTAGCAAAGCATAGATCAACTTCCCTAGCCTGTTGTCAAAATATGTGGCTATCAAACCAACTCCTTGATAGAAATTCTAGGAATGGAAGTCAAACACTTTGAGAGACATTTGAGAGACATTACCAATGTCCAAAATCATTTTCTTCCCTGGTCAGGCATGGATGGCATCAAGTTACATTTAATAGTTAAATAAATGGCAAGCAATGCTTTATCCCATATTTGTTTTTTGACAAATCGAAAAAGACCTTTTTTTTTTTACCTTGCCAACCAAATCTGAGACTGAGTGACACACATTATTCCTATGTTATTGACTGGCACAAAAGACCATGAGCAGAAATGTCAGTTATGAAGTGACATTTCTCTTTCTTCATTGCAGTTATTTCAGAATGTACCTTTCTGGGGGGGAATTATTATAAATAGGCTCCCTCGTATTAGTAAATAGAAAATTAGAAGTCAAATACACAATGGAAATGCTAATGTATATGGACCCAAGATACAGTTTATGCCCATTTGTATTCATTATCATATGACTTTCATATACAAGCTGTCTGAAATAATTGGATGGAGCTTTGGAGCTTCAAATGTGTTGTCTTTCTCAAACGGCTGGGAAATCTATGGCCTGTGGGTTCCATGTAGACCCTGATTCCCCGGTTGCCACTTCTAAAGAATCTGAGCATACATTGCAGAAATTAAAGGATCCCAAGATCCCATAGATGAAATTTGATGATGGCATAATTGGAAATACTAGTTTTTATTCACAACACCAAAAGTAAGAGAGGGGGGAGGGAGGGAGAGAGGGAGGGAGGGGGAGGGAGGGATAAAGTAATGCTTCTTTGAGATGGAGGATTTCTATTTTGACTTTTAGAAGTATGGAATGGTGAAAAGGGAAAAAAAAACCAAATTCAGTCAAGTCATCTAATGCGGTTGTGTCACCAGCTATCACTGTGCCCATGCCTCATGAAACAACAGCAACAACAAATAACAATACTAATGGTTTGTCAGACTGAGAGAAATGATTAGTTTTTGCTCAATATAGCAATAGCACTTAGACTTATATACCACTTCATAGTGATTGACAGCCCTCTCTAAGTGGTTTTACAGAGTCAGCACATCTCCCCCAACAATCTGGGTCCTCATTTTACTGACCTTGGAAGGATCAAAGCAGAGTCAACCTTGAGCGGGTCAGGATCGAACTCCTGGGGTGAGCAGTTAGTATGCAGTACTGCATTCTAACCACTGCACCACTACGGTGCAGAATAGTATTAGATGCAATGATACAAAATACAATGTTCAATGATCGCTGCCTAGGTCCATGCCTTCTTTGCATGTGATGATGATCCACCCTGTCAGCCTCTATGGAAATTCCCTCTGCCCTGCTTTCCCTGATTGATTAATTTTATTTATTTGTTAAATTTATTTGCTGCATGTCTCACTCTGGGGTTGCTCTGGGCAGCTTAGAATAGTAAAAATGACTAAAAATGTAAATGTAACAATAGTAAAGCAATAAAACAAAAATAAACAATGAAAGTACAACAATGTGAATTAAAAGATGGGTAGGAGGAAAAGTAGGAAGTACAGAGGGGAAAGTGGGGTCAGCTGATTAATCTAATAGCCACCTCCAGTATGGTATTCCCGCATTAGGTCCTCAGACCAACTGGCAGAGCCAGGTCTTCATGCTGTCAGAGCCTGTGACTTAGGGGAAAGAAAAGAGTGAGCTTTCCTGCCTCCCAAGCAGCAGGAAGATAATACCAATCCTGGATTTGGAATCTTTGCCTTATCTCCCATGGGTGTCAGTGGGTGAGAAAACATTCACAAAGGAAATGGAAGAATGGTTGAAGGCTCTAGCACAGGGGTGTTATACTCGATTTCATTGAGGGCTGCATCAAGGTTGTGTTTGACCTCAGGGGGGGGGGCAGGATGGTTGTGGCCAGGGTGGGGATGGCCAGCTTGACATCGTGTAGGGTGTGCCTGTAGCACTCTGCCAGTGAAAACAGGTTCCTGAGCTCTGTTTTGTGATATGTCCTGAAACCCTCTACCGGCAAAAATGAAGCTCTCTGTTTTTGCTGGCAGAGGCACCATGGGCTGGTTGTTTCCTGTTTCCAGGCTGATCCCATGGGCCAGATCTAAGCACCCCATGGGCCAAATCTGGTCCCCGGGCCTTGAGTTTGACACCCCTGCTCTAGCATCAGACTTTTCATTAACCAAATTGCTTTGTTGGTTGTCTCCTGTGTGCCATGCCTATATTTCTTATATAATTTGTACAAGGAGATGTACAAATTATACACAAGTCTGTGTACATCTGCAGGCATGCCCCCCCCCAAACAGGGAGTAATCTGAAGATATATTATTGCTCGATTTTCCATACCAGACACAATTAAACTAGAGAAAAAATGTGGTAAGATTTGCTCAAACACAAATCTTATTGATGCAGATCCAAGTCTTTAACAATTAATGCTTGTCCTCTAAAAGGGACTCTTTTTTTTCTTGATGCACATTTTTGAGGCTGGTCATCATATTTGATGTGTCAAATGGCTTGCAGCTGCCTAGGAAAGACTGTTAAATGTGAAGCCCTGAATCTTGACCTGAATATAATTTTTTTTGCTAATTAGAGATATCTCGGTGCAATTCCATCTTGAGCCAAATATGTAATGAGTTATGCTTGTGGGTCAGGAGCAGGTCACTCAGCAGACATCTTTCATTAAAGCAAAGTACTTTGGCAGCAAAGGCAAAGCAGATGGAGAGTTCATTAGCACACTGTGTCACGAAACAACATCATAGTTCACTTTGATTAACTGGTCCACTGAGAACCGGATCCTTTTATTTATTTATTTTTAAAAAATCTGAAATAACCAGGCACTCTTTGTCACTGTAAAAGACCAGTAAATATCTGATGTTATAAGTTTGTTATAAGCCTTTGTCAACTTATGATGTCATAGGTACATCAGTCTTACTGTTATTTGGGCTGCAAGAGAATAAATAGTAACTATTTTTTTTCTCAAACTGTTTCCTCAAAGTGCTTGCATTAGGAAAACAGTGGAGGAAAGCAAAACAAAAACAAAAACACCAAAACCACAACCCCCCAAACCCACTCTCAGTTTATATCCTGTGCCCAATCTGTGATGAAGTTATCTAGCTGGACCAAAGGGACATGTTCTTTATGGCATTTTCAATTCCCTGAACCTTTGCATGTCACTTAAAAGAAAGAAGTGGTTTCTCAAAGAATTCTCTCTAAAGGGATTGCCAGCCTTTGGTGAAGAAGAAGAGGAGGAAGAGCTTCATTAGTGTCATGGGCAGCTAGAGAGGGAGAAGGAAGCCTGAACTGAGATGGATAGACCGAGGGTACAAGTATCCAAAATAACAGTTAGAAGTAAAATATGTTATATTTTAGTGCCCTAATCCATGTGAAACATTCCTTAAAAAATCCCAAAGAAGATACTCTCTACAACTCTACAACCGAAGATTACATTGGCAGCAATTAAGGTCTTTGAATATGTTGGGCATCTGGAATGAAGTTTGCAAAGTATATTAGATGTTTTGTCCACAATAGATTTGTTATTGAAAGAAATAATATTATGGTAATGAATTTCTCCATGAGCATATGATATGAAGGTATAAATCTGCATGTGTGCCTTAATCAAGCTACTATTTATACCATTATCTCATAGAATTAAAAATGGGACTTCTTTCTCATTTTCTGTTGCCTTGCATTGGTTGGCAGGAGTTTCTCCAGGCATACTGTTTGAATACTTGCCAATGATTTCAATGTCACCAATAAAACATAAGTTGTACACATTTTGGCCTACAACAATTATTGGAATAAGAGAAAGGACATGGTTGCTAATTAGTATTGTTATTCAATCATTCAGTCTCTTCCAATTCTTCATGACCCAGTGGACATCATTTTGCCAGGATTGTCTGCCAGTAATTGCTTCTCAATGTTTCTATTCTGACAGCATCAAGTATGTTTTGTTTTGACAATCCAGGTACAAATCGTACACATATTTTTGCAGCCCTAAATTTCTTTTTTGCCTCTGGGGAGTTAGCTGAATATGCTTTTAGCGCTAATCTAGACTTATCATGATCACTACCAATACTTATGTCTGTGACTTGCTCTTAAGTCTTCTAATATCATGTTGCCATAAATCTGAATATTCTATCCTGGCAAACTGCTGGAGTAGGTTGTTATTTCCTTCTCCAACAGATTGTCTTTAATCTAATTCATCATTTATGACCTACTGTACCTATCAATGGGTGGCTCTGTACATAGCCAACAGTATAGTTCACAGTCTTGTTTGGGATGCACAAAGTTTTTTTAACCACTATTAGGTAATAAGTATATTACCAAATTATTAATCAAATTATCATTGAGCCAACAAAATGGAGTAAAAAGTATTAATTATAAACATTTAGCTAAAAATAATTGAACAAGTCAACAGTTCTTATGTTAACTAAATCTGATTTAATACTGTCAGTATGTTCATTATTGTTTACTCCCTAGATTTCTGTATTCGATAAAGTCCAGTTATTCTTTGTTCAATTGTTAATTCCTCCCTCTAGGTGTTTATAACCAGCAATCTTATTTGTAAGCAAGACAATGCAACATAAAATGCACAATATATCACAGATATGCTCTCATACTGACATCTCTTATAGAAACTATTAGGTTGCAATTAAAGTCCAAACATCCTAGGATATTATGCTGGGGGGTATTTTGCTTAGCTCTAGTTCATGGGTAAAACATTTATGCTACAGAACAGTCCTCTCACTCTGAGGTTGATCAGAAAGTGGTTATAGAAAGCTATTTGTGATCTCTGGATGAAACAAACAACTGTAAAGGTTCTCACACAGACAAATACCAGATCTGGCTACCAAAATATGAAACAGATGGAAATTGTATCTCCCAACCAAGATAATTGCTTTTAGAATGAGTAGAAGAAATGGATGCAAAAAAATGTGAACATGAAACCTTATAAACAGAGCTTGCATTTGATAAATGCAAGATGCCCTCGCTGTTTCATAATAGCTCCTTAACTTTTCTACAATTAAACCAGGGGTTAAATTCAGCAGATTCTGACAGGTTCTGGAGAGCCAGTAGTGGAAATTTTGAGTAGTTCGGAGAACTGGCAAATACCACCTCTGGCTGGCCCAGAGTGGGGTGGGAATGGGGATTTTGCAGTATCCTTCCCCTAGAGTGGGGTGAGAATGGAGATTTTGCAGTATCTTTCTCCTGCCAAGCCCACCAAGCCACGTCCACAGAACCAGTAGTAAAAGAATTGAATTTCACCACTGAATTAAACTATCTTATCAGAAATTCCGGGATTCTCGATGCCCATTTAATTAGATCCAGTCCAGCCTCCTAGAGAAAGCCGGACAACAATGGTAGGTATTTCAGCAGCCTCATGAAAGAGAAATTTACATCATGTTCAGTGAATACACAAGTGGTGCATTACATCAAATGGTCAACAGCTTCCATATATGAACCAGGCTTTAAAGGACTTCCCAAAACCATTAATTGGCCGTAAACAAAGCTGAGAAGCAATAGAATTCTTTGTCTTTTTTATTTTATGGTTCATTAATACACTGGTTCAGATAGGAGACTGTCCCTAAAAAGAAACTTTCTCAGTGAAGACATCTTCCCTCTCACTGGGGCAATCAATTTACAAGATTAAGATAATAATTCACATCAGAAGCAAAACAAAACAACCCTGCTCTCAGCAGTATCATTCATGCAGGGGACATATGAATGGAGAAGAAGTAAGCCATTGAATCTACTTAGGTGGTTTGTCCATTCCAATTACCAGTAGTTAATATTCTGTCTTTAGCATTTTTACAAATAACTCAAGATGGTGAATATATGCAACCCATTTTCCTCTTCCTATTACAATACAATACAATACAATACAATACAATAGCAGAGTTGGAAGGGACCTTGGAGGTCTTCTAGTCCAACCTCCTGCCTAGGCAGGAAACCCTATACCGTTTCAGACAATGGCTATCCAATATCTTCTTAAAACTTCCAGTGTTGGGGCATTCACAACTTCTGGAGGCAAGCTGTCAACTACTTAATTGTTCTAACTGTCAGGAAATTTATCCTCAATTCTAAGTTGCTTCTCTCCTTGATTAGTTTCTACCCATTGCTTCTTGTTCTACACTCAGGTGTCTTGGAGAATAGTTTGACTCCCTCTTCTTTGTGGCAACCCCTGAGATATTGAGAGGGATATTGAGATATTAAGATGGGAACATGCCATTTGATTCACATTCATGGATAAAAATAAGGGTTTTCAATGTTACAAAAATAGTGAATCAACATGGACCATACACAGATTCTATTCAACTAATCTGAACTTTTCTTACATTTATGCAGGTCCATTTTTAAGAGTTGCAAAACATTGTTTTATTGATGCTAATGCACTTCTAAGGAACCCCTCTTTCTTGAAGGAAGATGATAAAGTCAAGGCTAATAATTATTCTAAGAATATAAAGCAAGTCTTCCATTTAGTAGAGTTATAGCTTAGAATTTTAAAAATAGGTTCATGTGGGCTTTTGGCCTCCCATGAGCACAATTTTCAACTGCAAAAAATTAGTGAAAGTTGAAATTCTAACCCGTGCTGCATATAAATTACTGGATTACAAATCAATTTTACTGACATGAGTTATTCTTGGTATTAAAGAATCATTGTACTACAACTATAATAACTATAATAATATAATGTAAATCCTTCCCATCCTAAACTTCAAAAACAAATTGTAGAAGATGGAGATGTGAAGATTTATGTGATGGCCATAATCTATGACACAATTACTGGAAAGGGAAGGAGTGAATAGGTAAGTTTTGTTACATTTTTATTACAACTAAACTGAAGAGCAGAATTCAATACATTGTTCCAATAATTACACAGCTGTTGGAAAAAGTCTGATATATAGTATCTGACCTATTTGGAAATCATTTTTTGGAACTATCCCTTCTTGTAAATGTGCAGGTAGCAACACGAAATGTATAAAAATTGATGTCTTGTTCACATTCTTTCTTCTAATGTATCTTTTCTCCTACATAATGCAACTGCTTTCAATGTTAGTTTAATCTTACAAAGTATGTAAAATGAGCTTTCCCTCATTAACTAGTTTTCAAAGGCAAATTGTTCATTCTTTCTTAATCTGACAAGATGAGGTAAAACAATACTGTGGATACCAAGTTACATGTCCTGACAAGGAATTAAAGTCACTTGAAAAACAAAGATATTTGCAAGGTCTTTAACTTACTTCCTGGTTTTGCAGCTTTTGAAATTTTTTCTGAAAAGAAAGAAAGAAAATCTCAGAAAGAGGGAGAGAATCTGTAGAGCAAGTTTCTTTGCTAATTCTTTGCTTTCTTTGCTAATTTGCTTTCTTTTAATTGCTTTCTTTGCTACTTAATTAACTTAATCTGGCAGCATTTTTGAAGTCACATCATACTGAAACTCAAAACAGCTATGACTATGAATGCCTTTTATAATGGGATGAAAGGATATATTTTTTTTGCACAGTTGTATAAGAAATCCTCCTGGATACCATAAGGATTCTGTATTTGTCTATTTTTGAATATTCTTTTCAGGCGCATGGAAACCGCTTCCAAGACCTTCCAGAAAAGACCTGTTTTCAGCTGCTTCCAAAAGACATTTAAGTTCAGAACTAGCCTATGTTCCAGAAGGAGGCCATTCCAAAAGACTGGTGCTGCTACAGAAATGCAACATGATTTAGCCTCCTATACCATGCAAAAGTGAGGAGGAAAGATCACTTTTCCCAAAAATATTGAATCGGTCAGGTGTGATTCTCATGGGTAAAAGCAGCCCTGAAACTAACTTGCTGCCAAGTTTAAATTTTATCTGAAAACCTAAGGAAGCCAACATAGGGTCCATGCGTGAGTGCCAGATTCTACATCAGCCCCATTTTGGACTGCCTACAGCTTCCCGAATGGTCTTGTAGAATAGCTGCAGAAAATCTAATCAAGTGTTAATGAGGGCATGGATTACTATCAGAAGGTCCCAGGTAGGGCTGCAGCTAGAGCACCTGCTGAAGTTGGACAAATGCTCCCCCACCCCAAACCATAGTATATCAAACAGTAGAAAGTTATGGCTTGGGAAATAACCACATATGAGTTCAAGTAAACTCAAGTAAAAATGTGGTTTTTCATTACGATCAATGGGTGTCAATAGTGAACAATGAATACTAAATCTTAATAGCCATTGGATTTAAAGAGTAAGGGAGGAGGAGGAGGAGGAGGAGGAGGAGGAGGAGGAGGAGGAGGAGGAGGAGGAAACCAACCACCAATTACCTGTAGTCATATTGTAATAAAAATGAGCTGTTTTTTCTGCAGAAACTGTTAAACAGAACAAAAATATTTAATTGTTTTGGATTCTAAATACAAGTTATAGACATAGAAATAGATAGATAGATACATAAACACACACATTAGATGCACAGCTACTCTTTTCAAAGAACTTTACATGTTTCACAGTATTTAGCCCTTAATCAAAGTCCACAAGACTTTATCAAGGTTAGAGGGAAAACTTCTTTGAGTCAGAAAATCATGGAATCAAAGGTCTTCACTCATGATGAACAATGGGTGACGTTGTTTCTATCTTTCCCCCTCTTTCTCCTAGACCAGTGATGGCGAACCTATGACACGCGTGTCAGTGCTGACACGCGTAGCCATTTGGGGTGACACGCACAGGATTTTATGCGATTCATCCTCGGCTCCTGCACGGCCGCCGAGGATGAAAGAATCTGTGCTGGAGGAACGGGGGGGCGGGACGTGTGATCTCCCCCGCCCACACTCACTTACTGTATCGCCACCGCCCCTTTCTGAGCGCAGGGGCTGCTGGTAAGGCGTGCGTGCCGTGTGCACACAAGTTCAATAATATCAAGGGCAACATATGAAATCGACTGATGAACAAAGAAGTTACTAAGCAGGTATGTTAAATAATTTGTTTTTGGTTTATTAAATACAATTATATATTGCAATTATACATTTTTGTAGTTTAAACTATAAATTGCGCAAAATTATGTTTTTGTCGAAGTGACACACAACGCGAGTTATGCTCGATTTTTTGCCGATTTTTGACACACCACGCCAAAAAGGTTGCCCATCACTGTCCTAGACTGTTCAGGACTAATTCCATTTCCCATCCCCAAGCATACAGTAGTTACAGAGGACCAACTGATTTCTAGAAAAGCTAAATACCACAACAGTCCAGTTTCAAACAAAAATCTAGAAGCTTGTTGTTCTTCTCTTAAAAGTAACTCTCTAGATTTATGGTTTGTAAGGACCATTGTATGTTGCTGTAATAAGAAGAAGGAGACAAAGACTCTAATCTATCTCAGCCACTGAAGTTCACTGGATGATTCTGGATTCATTCTGCATCACCCCAATCTACTTCATAGAAAAAGGTTTGTGCAGATTGCCTTGAATGAATGGCTGGATAGAAACCTTATACATACATACATACATACATACATACATACATACATACATACATACATACATACATACCTTTATCATGTTTTACTTTCAAGGGTGTCTTTTCAACTGTTTTTCCTGTATAAGTAAAAGAAAAAAAGAGAAAACTCAAATGCAATATTTAAACTGAAGCTCATACAATCCACTTCATTAATATTAAGGTAAGTGAAGAAGGGAAGATATTAGCAAATTCAGAGAACGATTACTTTTCATACAATCTTTTAGAAAGAGGAAAATACCCCAGTCTTACCATGTTTTTCTTTCTTTTCTCTCAAAGATTTTTCTGCTTTTTTCTCATCTGCAAAAATGCCCAAATCATAGAGGTTAAACTTTAGGGGACTTTGATATTTGCATATTGTTTCACAAACCCTTGGAGAAAACAAGCTTGTGATTTCCGTCTGTCAGCAGCAGGGAAGCTAAACATGGTTGGAAACAGAGCAGATCTTATATTTGCACATTTACATGCTCTTCTATGGACTTGGATTGAATCATATCTCAAGTGGTTTGATATATGCACAGATGTCTTTCTTCAGCATCCTTTTTTTTCCAGGCATCCCTGAATACAGTCAATCAACTGTGACTTCATACAAGGAGACAGACTGAAATTAACTAAGGTGCAGAGCTGGAGCACGGCTGCCACTCTGATACTTCCTGCTGAGAACAACAGCAGGTAGTTGGCAGTTTACCATAAAGCTGTTCATTCTATCTGCCCCCCTCCCCACCATCCAGATCCAGCTCACTTTAATGCAACTTCAGTCTCTATTTGCTCAACTGTGAGCAGCCTAGCATAATCTCTCCACATGCTACATTACCCTTCCAGACACTAACAGCCAGATAATTCTAAGTAAGTGATTAAAGTTTGCAGCAACCTTGAAGATGAAGTGACTGATAAAAATAGAATATTTGACACTTTGAGGCAGATTATTTAATGGGACAGGTATAATTAGTTTTTATGATGCTCAGTAGATATATCAGGTGAAGTTCTGGGTACATTAAGCTCCATCAGGTACACGTTCTCATGATTTATTACATAGGTTATATGTATGTATGTACTATATGCTATGTACATATACTATATGTTTACCTGCAACTTTGAGTTCAGCTGTTGTTTTTTCTGGTCTTTCTATTGAGTAGCATGAAGATAGAAAGAGAAAGAAAAAAATAAGTACATCTATATAAATCTTCATTTGGGGCTGTTTTCAATGTAGGTAGTTATTTACATATGACTATAATAGAATCTGCCCATTATGGTCATACATTGTAAAGTTTATAAAACATGATCAACCTGATATTATGACATTTTTAGTAGTAATCATAAAGTGGTGGTTATTAAGCAAACCCATGGTTCTCTATGGGTGTGGTTTTGCAGAAAACCGGAAATAAATGTCCAGTTTTTAGCCAAACAATCGTAAAAGAGTCATGTGATCAGAGGATGATGCAAATGGCCATCAATCGGGCTGTATTGCCAAGCGATCATGTGACCCTGGAGGGGACCTGACCATTGGAACTTTGAATCTGGGCTGTAAGTACTCCCAAAGTAGGTCTGTTGTAACTTTGAATGGGTACTAAGTGACCAGTTGTAAATCAAAGACTATATGTATAATGTATATTGCAGACACTATGAATACAACAACACTTTTGTTAAGTTAATGTAGAAATATTTCATTTGTAAAAACAAGCTGTACACGTCCCAAAGATATTTTTTCCAAAGGCAACTGGACTTAAAATCCAATAAACAATAAACAATAGCAATAGCAATAGCAGTTAGACTTATATACCGCTTCATAGGGCTTTCGGCCCTCTCTAAGTGGTTTACAGAGTCAGCATATTGTCCCCAACAACAATCCGGGTCCTCATTTTACCCACCTCGGAAGGATGGAAGGCTGAGTCAATCCTGAGCCGGTGAGATTTGAATAGCCCGTGGGATTTGAACAGCCGAACTGCCGAACTGCAGTCAGCTGAAGTAGCCTGCAGTGCTGCATTTAACCACTGCGCCACCTTGATTTTCCTTGAAGACATTTCGCTTCTTAAGTTCTGGCCAACTTCTTGGATGAGAAGCAAAACATCTTCAAGGAAAACCAAACTCCAGTTGCCTTTGGAAGAAGCACCTTTGGAAAAAGCAACCATGACCGGGATGACTGAGAATCTCCACAGACATCAAGCTGTACACATTGAATTACCCTAATCTAGCCCACAAGGTATCTGAGAAAATATAAGGGCAGTCAAAATGGAAACTTTTTAAGATATAAAGAAGTTGACAGGAATTTTTGGCAGATTATAGATATTATGAATTAGATTTTTGTCATTTTATTTTCTTGCAAGGGCTAGTCTAGACTTATTATTCCAGATATAAACTAGTCTGCTTAAATAAATGTCTTTCAGATATGTTGGATTATGTTTCTGACAATCCATCAGCCAGAAGATCAATGGACACCGGTTCAGGATAAAAGTGATAGCTGGAGGGTGCCCATTAGGAAAGCTTGATCTGTTTTAATGCCAAAACTGAATATATTGGATTTTGCCTTGGGACTTCATATTATTGTTTTAACGTGATCTGTTCTGCAGATTATCTCCAGTCAGCATCCATTTTACATCCTTGCAACATGGCAGACATCTAAAGTTATTTGAAATATTGATTACAGCTGCAAATGAGGGGCACATCAAACAGTTTAACATTTATTGAGTAGAAATATAAGACATAAATAAAAAGTAAATATAAATGTAGATGGCAGAGCTTTGTCTTTTCATGCAGCTATGTTACATGAAAATATTTTTTAGATTTTAATAATTAAAAAATAGAATGCACCAGTAGTCTTTTTAATGCAAATAAAGTTTCTGTAGTTCCAAAATACTAAACATCTTAGAGATCTAGCAAAATAGATAAGTAGTGAAAGAAAGATAGAAATCGATAATGACTTTTAAAATATAATTCAAATTGCTTCTGTTCATTCCTATTATTATTGATAGATATAGAAATAGATAATTTAGGGTTTCCTTCATGTTATTATCTTTACCTTCCTCATTTTAAAATAATGCAATGATTATTCACATTTAGCTAAGTTAATACATTGGTATTCATAGACGTTCTTCAGTTACCCAACAGATAGGAGACAACTGATTATACAACACAATAATTCTCTTAAGAGCAGCAGTCTATATACTTGTGTAGCTGTCTTCCCTCTGTACTTGAAGTAGGAGCACAAATATTTAAAGAGAACTTTTTGCAGCACAATATTACATCAATTATATATTGATCAACACAGCACTGTAAAAGCTTACAATCTTTTGACAAAGTGAGTAAGAATAAAGTATGAAATTTGGTGCAAAATCTTTTTTGGCATGAAGACTAAATTTGGCTAGAAGAAAGCCATGTTATCATAATGTGTTGCTAAATTTGTATTCAAGTTCAGAGACAATGTGATCAGAGGTGATCAGAGGGAGTTCATTTTGTGAACTCCCTCTGAACTCTTCAGCTCATTGACCCTTCATAAGGGTTAATTTTTAGATTGTTCATCAACCCCCAAATATTTATCATATAAAATAATTTAATAAATACTACTACTACTACTACTACTACTACTACTAATAATAATAATAATAATAATAATAAGAAGAAGATGAAGAAGAAGAAGAAGAAGAAGAAAGAAGGAGGAGGAGGAGGAGGAGGAGGAGGAGGAAGAAGAAGAAGAAGAAGAAGAAGAAGAAGAAGAAGAAGAAGAAGAAGAAGAAGAAGAAGAAGAAGAAGAAGAAGAAGAAAGGAGAGTACCAATAGTAATAGGTGCCTTGGGTGCAGTCCCAAAACAACTGGAGCACCACTTGAACACCATAGGCATTGACAAATTTGCCATCAGTCAATTGCAGAAGGCAGCTTTACTTGGCACTGCTTCCATCCTGCAACAATATCTGTAACACCATCAAACATCCAGATTTGTCTATCCCAGGTCCTTGGTAAGGATTTGATAGGTAAACAAAAATGCCAAACCCAGACTGAGCATCTGGCTGACTGTGATGAATAATAATAATAGTAGATAGTCCCATTGACCCGTGGAGGTTGAATATTGACCACTCTGCATACACCTACTCTAAAAAATATGTAGAAGATCTTCTACTGGCTATAGTATAATGGCACAAAAATAATAGCAAGTATATGAGAGTCACAGTAATTTTTACCAATTATTCTCTATATTTAAACATTTATTTTGCAGCAAACTGCAACTTGCAATTCACTACAGGAAACTCACTGCTTCTTTGCACATGGATAATTTCCATAAATCATAAAAAGAGATGCCTCCTGATAAAATCTACATCTTACATTCTCTGACATCATCTATCCAAAGCCTCTTTTAATTACATTTACCTTGCAATGTAACTAATTCTTACTATATTACTTAATATTATGCTCTCCGTGGCAATAAAACATGATATGTAGCACAAAGATGTTCATTGCTGGTGCTGAAGGAAAGAGTTTCAAATGTGTCACTCTCCTATAGATTGAATTATTGCATTTAAACTCTTCTTATATCAATGAAATTCACATTGGGCTCATTCATGGGGCAGCCCTGAAAGTTGTTGATGGAACCAGGGATGTCTGCAGGGAAAGGGATCAAAAAAGCCAACATGCGGCTTCCGGGGAGTGGCCTGTCGCCGGTCGGCAGCTTAACAGAGCTGCCCCCAGAATTCAGGTTCGTTATCTACTCAATATCAAGAAGATAACTCTTTTTTCAGACAAGAAAAAAGCAGTGAGGAATCTCAGCTGGTAAGAATCTTCTTTGAAGTTCACAGTTTGTTTTTTTGTGAGCTGTGGACGGAGGGGGAGGATCAACCCAAAGCTGAGTCATTCAACTCCGACCTGAACTTCGCAGCTGTTATTCACAGCATTAGACAGGACCCCTCCCCCTTAGGACAATCTTTAGAAAAGAGACTATTAAAAATCAATACGAGCAAAGACCAACTTGTGAACTTTAAAACTTTTCTCTATCTGAAATACCAGCTTCAATGTTATAAAAACCTCTTTTGTTTAATTGTTTTCAAAATGGCGTTTACAGCTTCTGCATTTGTTATCTCCGGCTTCCTGCTACAGAATCAAAGAAACAATTTCTTATAATTTAATTAGAGCTACTCCCTTAAAGCTTTCAAGACTCTGTTGTTGATAAAGAGACATTCCAAACATTCCAAACGGACTTTCTCTTTTGAAATCCTCCGTAAAACCCCTTGGAAAAAAAAAAAAAAGAAGGAAAAAAAAGGGGGGGGGAGGAATTTCTTTTTCTCCACATAGCACAGTGGATTAGTAATTTAGAATAAATAATTAAAACCAAAATATAATGGCATCCAAATTAACCTCTGTCAAATTACCTCCGAAAACGTCTCCCATACCTGGTACAAAGTTGCAGCCCCCACCATCTATGCCCCCTAGTGGAGATGTACTAACAAAAGAATTTTTTCTGGAAATGTTCAAAGAATCCAGAGAACAGAACTTAGAAATGTTTAAAGAATTCAGAGAACAGAATCTAGAAATGCTTAAAGATTTCAAAGATGAAATAAGGAATGAGATGGAAGTTCTATATGACAAATTCGATACCAGGGTCACTAAAATGAATGATAATATGATGGGAATTGTAAATGTGATAACGGAATATATTTCTGGAATGGAAGATAATTTAGAAACTCTCAATGAAGCTAAGACTAACCTGATATCCAAAACTGAAATGGTGGAACAAAAAATTGACAATGCTGAAAAACAAATTATTATGATACAGTATAAGCAGATGGAGCTTGCATTAAGAGTGAGGGGGCTGCGTGAAGAAAAGCAGGAGAACTTAAAGCAAATGTTTTCTGAAGCTTTTGACCGTCTGGTGGGAAAACCGGGATCCAATTTTGATTGGCAGATTGACAGGATTTTTCGTGTTAACTCATGGGCGGCAAAACAAAGGCAACTTCCCCGAGACGTGGTAATATACTTTGTTACAAGAGAATCTAGAAATATAATACTACAAGAGTCTTACAATACTAAGCTTCAAATTGGTGGACAGGACCTGATTGTTTTGAAAGAAATACCACCTCAGATGCTAAGAGCTAGAAGAGATTATGCTTTTCTGGTGGAAGAGCTCAGAAAGCGTCAGATACAGTACAGATGGGATGCCCCATTCGGTATTATAGTTACAATGGACAAACAAAGATATCGTCTCAGCTCTGTATGGAAAGCTCGTGATTTCTATCATAGGATTCTGAAGATGGGATACCCTGAACCTTCGGGATATGGTGAAAAACCACGAGACGAACAAGATAAACAGCAAACCACACAACCATCAGATAAAATGTATCATCTCCCTCTTCCGGAAGGGCAAGGAGTCAAGGAAAAAAGATCCAACCGTAAGACCACCAGACAAACGGATAAACAAGCTACTATGCAACAATCTCAACAATCGTTGCCCATTGATCAAGGGGCTACTGCAACAAGCTCAGAAGCTGTGGGAGGAGCCAAACCAAAGGTGAGACAGGCCTTGCGGGAGGCTCTAAAAAAGCTTCAGGCAACCAAAAATGACAACTAAGATTTTGACATGGAATGTTAACGGACTGAACTCTCCACAGAAAAGAAAGAAAATATTTCATTATCTCAAACAGTTTAAGAATGACATAATTTGCTTGCAAGAAACTCATATCAAATCAACCGATCAAAAATATTTGTTTAACCCCAAACTGGGCCAACATTTTGCGACCTCAGCCATGGAAAAGAAAAATGGCATAGTAGTATATTTAAGAAAAGACATTAAAGCTGAGCTAATTGAAGCAGATCCCTTTGGAAGATATATTGCATTAGATTTAATCTTAGAAGGGAAAAAGACGTTACTCTTGGGAATTTATGCTCCTAATCAACAACAAGATGGATTTTATAGAAATCTTCACGCTAAATTAGTACAGTGGGACTTTGAGTCTTGTATATTGTTGGGTGACTGGAATGGCGTGATCGACACCAAAAGAGATAAGAAGACAGCTCGCCCGAACACCAAATTTCGAGCTAAGTTACCCAAAACCTTTTTTGACATGCTGGACGATTTTGAATTGCGAGACGCTTGGCGCGAGAGGCATGCAGAAGAATATGACTTTACCTTTTTTTCCAATAGACATCAATCTCTTTCAAGGATTGATTTTATACTAATTACAAATGATTTACTTTGTAGGGTGAAGAAGACAAAGATTATGGCGAGAGTTCTTTCAGACCATAATCCAGTATGGATGGAATTGGGAAGGGTAGCCCAGGCAAGAAGGTCCTGGAGGTTGAATGAAAATTTATTTAGATATGAAAAGTATGTTAATGATTGTAAAAAATTGCTATCGGAATATTTTGTTCTCAATATGAACAAGGGTACATCTTTGGAATATGTATGGGATGCAAGCAAAGCGTATATGAGAGGAGTATTAATGAATATAAACAAAATACACAGACACAAACAAGGGCAAAAACGAAAAGAATTGGAAGAGGAAATTAAAGGGAAAGAGTCAGAATTAACATTGAATCCAGGAGATACAAAGATTAGGGAAACAATTGCTATATTAAAATCTCAGTTTGATATGCTGATCTCTGACCAGGTAGCTACTAGTTTATTATATGCTAAACATAATACTTTCTGCAATGCAAATAAACCCGGTAGGTGGTTGGCTTATCAGATTAGAAAAAAAAGGAAAGCTCGAAATGTATCCAAATTGTGTTACAGAGGGAAGGAAGTGTTTCAACAGGAAGAGATTCAAAAGGTATTTCGGGAATTTTTTACAGAGTTGTATAAAGGGGATAAAATTAAGGACGGAGATATAGACAAATACCTAGATAAAGAGAAAATCCCCCTAGTTAGAGAAGAACATAGGCATAAGCTGAATCAACCTATAACCTCTGGGGAAATTTTGCAGGCAATTAAACAATTAAAGTTAGGGAAAGCACCAGGCACAGATGGTTTAACAGCTGTTTATTATAAAAATCTACAGTTAGAAATGGTAGAACCCCTCAGAGAACTATTCAATAAAATTCAATCGGGAGGGAAAGTGCCTCCTTCGTGGAAGACTGCGTTCATATCGTTGATACCCAAAGAAGACCAAGACCTTACCCAACCAAAAAATTACAGACCTATTTCATTACTCAATGTAGATTATAAAATTTTTACTAAAATATTAGCAAATAGGCTAATGGGGGTAATTCAACAACTGATACATACCGATCAAACTGGTTTTATACAGGGCAGACAGATGAAGGACAACGTTAGATTAATTATCAACGCTTTAGAATACCTGGGAAAGAACAATCAAATTCCGGCCGCATTCATATTTTTGGATGCGGAGAAAGCCTTTGATCGAGTTAATTGGCAATTCCTGCTGAAGACATTGCAAAAAATGCAGATAGGAGATGGCTTTTTACGGTCAATTGGTGCAATATATCAGCAGCAAACAGCCCAGATCATTGTCAATGGAAGTCTGACAGACTCCTTTCAAATTGAAAAAGGTACAAGACAGGGCTGTCCTCTGTCCCCATTACTGTTTATTATAACTTTGGAAATACTGTTGAATAAGATACGGGGCCTAGGCGGTCTAAAAGGGATTAAAATTAGACAGCAAGAATATAGAGTCCGTGCATTTGCGGATGATCTGGTTATAATATTGGAACAACCGCAGGAAACTAGTAGGGTATTATTGAATACGATCAATCAATATGGTCAAGTCTCGGGATTTAAAATAAATCTAGGAAAAACCAAAATAATAGCTATAAATATGACTATCAAACAGAAGGAAGAACTGGGGGCGATGCTAAGATGTGAGGTAGTTAAAAAAGTTAAATATCTTGGAGTTAATATTTTAATCTCAAATGGGAAATTATACAAGTATAATTATGAATCACTTTGGCATAGTACACAGTTGGAGTTGAAAAGGTGGGAAAAACTGCATTTGTCCTTGCTGGGTAGAATAGCGGCACTAAAAATGAACATTTTACCAAAATTTTTATTTCTTTTTCAAATGTTACCAATACTTAAAAGAGATGCGAATCTTTTAGAATGGCAGAAGGGTATCAATAAATTTGTGTGGGCAGGAAAGAAGCCGAGGGTAAAGATGAAAATAATGCAAGATGCACGTGAAAGAGGAGGATTGAAATTACCTAACTTAAAATTATACTATGACGCAGTGGCATTATCTGCAATTAGTGATTGGATTCATCTAACTAATGACAGAATTCTGAATATCGAGGGATATGACTTGTTATATGGTTGGCATGCTTACTTGTTATTTAACAAAAAAACGGATAAGAAATTTAAAAATCACATCTTAAGAAATGCTTTATTGCGGGTTTGGAAAAAATATCAACATAAATTAAATGATAAAGTGCCCATGTGGGCAATTCCTAGACATGCAATTGAAAATATGAATGTAGAACAAAAACACGATAGAACCACCTATAGACAACTTCTTATCTCAGAAAGAGGGGTAATGGAACTAAAATCTTTAGAGGTACTTAAAGAAGAGAAGGTAGTTCAAACGTGGTTTCAGTATGGTCAATTACAGGCTAGGTGGAAAACAGATCAAAAAATTGGCTTTGTAAAAGTTGAGGATAATTTGTTTAAACAAATAAGAGATCAAAGCTCAATGCATATAAAGAGGATATATAATGTATTAGTACAGATGGATTCTGAAACGGAACTGATTAAGGATTGTATGATAAAATGGGCTCAGAATATCGAGGAACCAATAATGCTTGAAACATGGGAAAGAATCTGGGTAAGAAATGTGAAATTTACACAAGCACAAAACTTGAGAGAAAATTTTTATAAGATGTTTTATAGATGGCACCTAGATCCTAAAAAGCTTGCCTCTATGTATCCAAATGTTCAACCTAAATGTTGGAGATGTGGTTCTTGTGATGCTACATATTTTCATATATGGTGGACATGTCGTAATGTCAAGGCATTTTGGATAAAAATATGGTGGATCCTGCAAAACATCTTTAAAAGAAGGATAAAATTTACCCCCCAGTTGTTTTTACTGGGTATATGTATTGATTTTACAGCAGCAGAGACTAATTTGGTTCTGTATTTAATAACGGCAGCAAGACTCTTGGTGGCGCAGTATTGGAAGAAGAAAGATTTACCTACAATTCAAGAATGGACTTTGAAAGTTATGAACTTAGCCGAAATGGCCAAAATCTCAGCATATCTCAAAGAACATTCAAACGAGAGATATAAACGAGACTGGAAAAAATGGATTGATTACATAAAAAGTAAATATGGGACTAAGAAACTCCAGATAGCTTATGCTTAGTATCAGTAATAATTTAAATTGTTTAAAATTTGGGTAACAGTAAGAAGCTGAGTTCAATGTAGAGATATTTTAGACTGTGATTGTTCAAAAGTTATACCACGTATGGTCTTTGGGAAGTCGGGGGGGGGGGAAGGGAGGTGGGGATTTAGGGGGAGGGGGGAGGGGGGAAATACAATATGTGTTAAATTCCATGATTGTATTTGTATACTGTGGCTTTTCAATGTTAGTGCGAAAATAGAACAAACCGAATATACTGGAAGGTAATAGATACCGAAGGAAAGAGTCGAGTGAAAGAAGAAGGAGGGTGGAGAGGGTGAGAGAGAGGAGGAGGAGAAGGGAGGGAGGGAATGGAGAGGGTGTGATAGGGTTAAGGTTAGAAAGAAGGGGAGGGGAAGTAGGCGTAGAGGGGTGTGTGAGAAGGAAGAATGAAAGTTGGAGGGGGTTGAAAGAGGGTGTATGGCGGGTCAAGGTGGTATACTGGGTTTGTATTGTAGAGGGCATTTTCTATGTTATATGCCCTGATTAAGCACAGTGAATATGTGATTGTATAGAATGAAAACATAATAAAATATATATATTAAAAAAAAAAAAAAAGCCAACATGCAATCAAAGCTCCACCGTTTTTTCATGCATCTTGATGCATGTTAAAAAGAGGCAGGTTTTGATCACATGAATGTAGACCCAACCTTGACTTTTGACCTTCTCCTGAAAGGCATCCTTGAAAAAAACACTAGTATTATAGTATTCTAGCTCTTTACATGTGACCTATTTATATTCTTTACTATTTGCTTTCTTAAAAACATGACATAAATAAAGGAAAGTAAAATATTAATCACAGTTAATTGTCAAATGCATTATTTAAGATATTTGACTAACAATAGTTAGGAAATTCTATTAATTCAATAAGTTAAAGTGCATAACCACCTTTTTAGAAAAAGATGGAATAGCAGCAAAGACATTATTAGCAACCAAGTTAACAAGACTATTTAAAATGCAGGTTTAGAAAAAGCATTCACATGCAAAGCAGGGCAGCAAATATAAATATAACATGATACATCTTGTAATTTCTTTGGACTTGGAGAGAAATTAAAGAACCTTACTTCAATGGAGGAAAAGGAGAAAAGGATAATGTTGGGTTATAGTTCTTAAGCTTGCTCTTGGCTTAGATTCTACACATATTGCATGCCCCTCCCCCCACCAACAAAGAAAAAATCATGCTTACTTATGAATAAGGACAGGATGGTACATCCCTATTATTTAAGTAAGCCTAAGAAGTATACATTGTATAATAGCAATAATGTCAGATGCTCAAGGCCTTATTATTCTGCTCAGTTTGTCAATTCCTTCTTCTACTTTGCCAAGTGATTGTGTGAAGTGTGAATATTAGAATAAATACCTGGTTTTGCTGGATGAGCTCCTTTTTCATGCCCAAGAACTTCTTGTTCTAAAAAAGTGGGAGCAATACAAGATAAATTCAACCAGTGTATTGTATAGTCTTTGCTCTTAACTTTTAAATTCTTTTCAGATTTCACGTAAAATGAGTCATTCCAGATTTACTGAGAGAAGACCTATAGTGTTAGTCCGGCCTTCTGATGTTCTCAAACTAGCATACAGTAGATAATGAACTGACATGTGTGGCCATGCATAGCTTTTCTCTGAGAAGATAAGCTTACACAAAATATAGTTCTGGAATGGTTATATATTAGCAGTCTGTTGAGAACATGCAAATGGTAAGTCTTGGTAACTTCATAATATCTCCTTCATATAAAAGGAATAAGAGCCTATGTAACTAGGGCCATCAACCATTGCAGGGAAGAGAAACCTTTTAAGATGATTAGACCGAGCAGGTTCCTCAATGACCTGTAGCCCTTCTGTTAGGCACCACTCCATTCTGAGGAGCTTCATGAAATAAAACAGGTGTGGGAAAAACTTTGGGTTTTAATTGAATAGTCTAGTTGTATTAGAATCCTGGCCAGTGCCCTGTCTACGTGGCTGCTTCTTCAGAAATATCATGACATTTCTAGGTTCGATTTGCAAGAAACAGGATTAATATTGTACTTCACAATAATTTATTCATAGATTATGATTGATAGATAGATAGATAGATAGATAGATAGATAGATAGATAGATAGATAGATAGATAGATGATGGACGGACGGACCAACTGACCATGCTGGGGGCAAAAACTTTGTCTCTATTGCTCAGTAAAATCACACCATACTATAGGACATTATTATATAGTCTGAAAAATCATGTGACAGTCACATATATTACTGGAGTAAAGCTATCGTGACTACTCCATACAGCTAAAGTATGATTATAACCACATTTGAATAATGAATGTGAATGGAACTCAATGTACCTCCTTGTGGAACCTCCAGATCTGCTCTGGAGAATTTCCAAATCCAACAGCTGGTTTAGAAGATAGGCAAAGGATACATGTTTGCTACTGTCATTGAAAATCCAACTGGAAATATCATCAAATTCTAACCATCATCACTATTCCTGTATTTTTCAATAGTTGTAAAGTTTAGAGACTTACTTGGTGTTTTATGTTCTGCCTCCTTGCCTAAAAAAAAAAAAGGAAACAGAGAAAAACAAAATAAAATAATTAATTTTAGTTCCTGTATCCCTCTAATTTTAGAAAATAAAGATTGCAAAACGAAACATTTTTATGGCCAAAAGTCACAGTAATGTAATTTTCTATGCAATGGTTTTCCAAGCAATAAAATGCAATTTATGGTAATAGTGTTCCAAATTATGCATTTATGTTTATATACCATCAGAGTCATAACAGTGTCAGCAAACAGAAGAAAACTTCCAGTCCCTTTTTTTAATAAAAAAATAATGTTATTAAAAATTATCAATGAAAAGAATAAAAATCGATGCATAGGGTACTGCAAAAATACAAACAGAAAAATATAAGAAAAAGAAAAGCCAGGGAATGTGTAGAAGGAAAAAAAATAAAGGAGAAAGAGAAAGAAAAAAGAAATGACTTTTTCCTTCATCCCAGTGGGTAAAAACAATTTTAGTAGCTTATCACTGTCACTAAATAAAACATAATCTCTCTTATCCCCATAGCTCATCTCCTATAAGGCACAAAGAATCAGGACTATTCATAAAGTTGCAGCATAGAAGATTTATTCAAGCCTATACACAAGAATCTGGTCAAATAAAGTTCAAAATTAAATTGTGCCAGGTAAGGGTCAACAGAATTCAAGAGGGAGTGGACATGGAGCACTAGTGGGAACAAAATCAGTGGTGGGTTGTGAGCAGCAGGCACCGTTCCGGTATGGTGCTTCAGAGAGCCCACCTGCCCACGTTCCTGAACTGTATTTCACCCAACCGGGCCATTTGCGCATGTGCATGCAGTGTATGGCACCTGAGCAATGCTCTGCCAAGCAGCTGGAGCATCGCAGGTGGTAGGTGCACATGCATGCACAATGCATGTGCACAGGGTGGATGCCCGGCCTTGTCGCAGGGTACCGGTTGCGACGGGATCCGGAATCCACCACTGAACACAATGACTCTAAAGTGATGATGCCCTTCCCCCAGCTTTGTCTGCTCTTCTCTTATACCGCCTAAGTAAAAAAATAAAATAAAAACCCAGTCAAAATTCTATGTCAATCAAGCTTTGTCAACAAAAGTCCAGTAAGGGCAATCAGCTATAACTGCTTTCTTTTTTAAAACCCTGGCCAATAGCACTCAGACTTATATACCGATTCACAGTGCTTTACAACCCTCTCTAAGCGGTTTACAGAGTCAGCATATTGCCCCCAACAATCTGGGTCCTCATTTTACCCACCTCAGAGGGATGGAAGGCTGAGTCAAACTTGAGCCTGGTGGGATTTGAACTGCCAAATTGCAAGCAACTGGCAGTCAGCAGAAGTAGCCTGCAGTACTACACTCTAACCACTGCACCACTAAGGCTCATAATCTTCTTATAAACTTTCCTCAAATTACTCTTTAACCCCCTCAAAAAAAAGTATCAGAGGTAATTGGCTGATCATTTATCACAATTTTAACATATTTATTTTGTATCAATAAGTAAATTTTACCCTTTTGTTTGTCACTTCTAAAATAATCTTTTCATATCTTGACAGAACTCTTTTGTATATCAAGAAAAAAAAATCCAAATCAGTTTCTTGATTTAATATCTGTTTATCCCCTTTGGGGAATAAATCATCATTCAGAACAATTTGTATTACATTTACTGTCTCCCTCAAATTAATTTCATAGCTATCCATTGCAGCTCATTCTTGTTTTACAACTTCATTAGAACATGCTCTGTCAATTTTATCAAGCATTTGATCCATTATGTCAAAGGTTTGGCTGAGAAGTATTCAAAAGTTTGTACTAAGGAATTCTGCTCCATTTTCTTTATTCTCAAGCTCTAGTGCTCAGCCTTCAAGGTCTGATTATCATTAAAAAATAACAAAGCAGTATCCATTTTCCTATGAGAAAATATCTTCTAAATAATTCAAAAAGCTACAATTCCAAATTTCTCTGGCCCATTAAGCCATTTTTAACTTTCTTCTATACTAAGGATCGTTTTGCTGCATAGTTAAAAGAAATCATATATTTTTAAAACTTTTAAAATCAAATTTACACCATCATCTTTTTAAGGAGACAGAAATTCAGCCAATGAATGCAATAAAAACTTATCAGTTCAAAGGGTTTTAATCTCTCCAATATCCAAAACAATTTTTAAAAAAACCAAAATTACATCTTGTTAGAGTTCAACCTCAGTTTTTTCACCACATCCAGATACTTATAGTTTCCAATTACGGGATGATTACACCTCCATGGTGGCAACATATTGTTAGACACTTTGTTGTAAACCACTGGTGGGTTGCAGGTGGTACGCCCCGGTACGGTATGGCGTACTGGAGCCTGCCTGGAGCACCGGGTACCATTCCAGTATAGTGCTCCAGAGGGCCCACCTGCCTGCCCACGCTCCTTACCTATCTTTAAAGCTTTTAGTGCTTCTATACACGTGCAAGGCACGTATAGCGCCTGCGCGGAGCTCCACGAGCATCTGGAGTGTTGCGGAGGCATCGCTGGAAGGTGAGATGCATGTGCATGTTGCATGAGTGCACGTGCCACACATGTTCATGTGGAGGACGCCAGGCCCCATTGCAACCGTACTGGTTACAATGGGATCTGGAACCCACCACTGCAGTAAACCTACCAATTATCTCCCTCAATGGCTTCATATAAATGCAGGATTAAGAGGACCAGTCTATGTGGCATTCTTGGGAGAGTGCTCAAGAGATCAATCTTTTCTTTCCTACTACTGCCTGCTCAAATCAAATCAAATCTTTATTGTCAATGCACAACATGTGTACAGTGAAATTGAATGAGCCTCCCTTGATGCACCCCTCGAAAATACAGAATGCGTCTCAATAACTCAATAAATAAAAGAAAAAAAGAAATCCTTAGAACCAAATAAGTAATAACTAGCACACATTACCAAATACATATATGTATGTAACATTATATAACACTGATATAAGCATGTTACATGTTACGCTGGCCCTGCAAGTCTATCATATTAAACCTGATTATGGTGTTTTGCTACATTCAGAACAGTGGTGGGTTCTGGCAGGCTCTACTGCTGGTTTGCTCATGTGCATGCTGTGCCTGTGCGCCTGAGGTGTGCTGCACGTGCATGCACAGTCCAGTTAAAATTGTTCTGCCAGTTCCAGCGACCCAGGCTGCCAAATCACTAGCAGTTCACCCGAACCAGTCCGAACCAGTAGGAACCTACCACTGATTCAGAAGTCTGACGGCCCAAGGATAAACGTTATTTAGGAGCTTTTAGGAAAAAGTTGCAGAACCATAGAGCTGGAAGGGACCTTGAAGATCTTCTAGTCTCACTCCCTGCCCAAGGCAGGAGACTTTATCCCATCCTGGTCAAATGGCTGTCCAATCTTTTTTTGAAGACCTCCTTGGGGGTTGGACTAGAAGACCTCCAAGATCGCTCTCAGCCCTGTGTTTCTTTGATTTTTAGTAATGGAGCACTCACAATTCCAAGAGACAAGCTGTTCCATTGATGGAATGAGTCCCATTGAAGGAGATACACTATTGTAAAACCATGCCTCCTATTCTTTTTTTTAAGTATAAGTTTTTATTTTTCAAAACAGACACAACACAAAAAATCCCCTTTCTTTACATACTGTAGAAAGTGTATCAGTTGGTTACAAAAAAATTTTGTGCATTTCTTTTACAGTCACCCATGATTCATATTAATTCTAGTATTTTAAATCAAATATATTTGCACATATTACCATCGTCCTACCCCCATTCTCATTTGACTATAATTGTTTAAACGTCCTTCATCATAAAACATACTAAAACTCAAGACATAACCACATACTGGCATCTCATTTGCTATTTCTAGTGTCTCAATAACACTATTTCTTATGGCCTATTCTAGCTAAACATCAATAACATTTAGTAACAAAGGTTTCCAATCTTCCTTTCTAAATCACTGTTTACAATTTACATCCAATTTCCCCATGTTGTACCCATACCTATATATACATTGTTATCATTATCTCTTCTTTATTTGACTATATCCATTATCATAATTTAGTTCTTTTTTATTAATCTTTATATGTAATCAAACCATTTCTCATCTTCCTTTCATAGGTACCATTCAATATTCATACCCAATTACTACTTGTTATACCAATACATATGTATACATTACTATCATTTTCAATTGTTTATTTAACCATATCTATTGTCACTATATTTCACTAAGTCCAACTAGTTTTAGATTAAACACTTTCATCTATCAGACTGTATCTTTCCAGTAGCGAAACAGTCTCATGTCTTCTGCCATTTGTGACATCAGTCCTCTGATCGTCTCCTTAATCAAGTTTGTATGGACTCTTCTTTGCAACTCCTTGTTTATTGATTCTCTCATGTAATTTTGATGCCCTTCTTCATTTTCCTTAATCAGCTTGTCTTTAATTGTCAGTGTTGTTATCGATGGTGTTACTAATAAAATTTCTCCCTTTAAATCCATAAGTTCTTTTATTTTTTTCTTCTTCTGTGTCTAACCATCTAGGGTAAGGTTCCCCTCCATCTGGTTCCCCTTTCCATATTCCACTTTTTCCATTTCCAGACAGAAACCATTTACCAGAGATGTCAGCAGTTTTGATTTCTTTGTAGTCATTTTTCTTTTTATTGCTTGGGACTCTACCCTCTATTTTTCCCATTTGATAAGCATCTCCATCCTTTTCATCATATTTTTCTGTTAGGTGCTCTAATTTTTCAAACATTTTCTCAAATGTATTTGATAGTTTCTGTATTGCAAATATTATCTCTTGCAAGCTGAAGTTTCTCTTTGTTGTTGGAAATAAGCCATTGTTTCCAGCTGTAAAAACACTGCTGCTCTGACTTGGAAGATTTTTACAAGGTTATAGCTAGGTTCATCATCAGATCTCTGGTTAAGGATATACTTCAAAGGAACATTTGTATAAACAAATGGTGTTTTACTTCTTATCACTTTCTATAAACAAACTGTGAGACTTTAAAGTTCCAGACCAGAATAATCAGTAGTGAAAGTAAAAGTATTTTGTTTTCAGTACTCAAGTTTCCAGTCTTCGAGTAGCAGTTATCTCTCCCTTTGTTGTTACAATTGTTGCAATTCTCTTTGTTCTTTTTGTATCTTTTAATATTCCAAGTTTTTTAAAAAAGTCAAATTCTTACATGAAATAGAGCAGAAAGAGTAAAAGACACATGTAGTGATGAATAAGGAGAAGTTTAGTCCGTAGGTTGTGAAAGTAATAGTAAAAAAATTAGAAGAAGAAAACTTGATCCATTCATTTCAAACGGTTTGCATAAATTCAATCCATGAAAGTAACATTTAAAAATTAAGATAACACACTGACCAAAACCATCCAAAGCTTAATTCTGCTGATTTCTTTTATTCTTAGATTTAAATTAGCTTTAAGTTTTTTATAGGCAGGCTCTTTTAAAATGGGTAAAAATTCTTCACCAGCTGTAAATATTTTCTCTTCCATTTCCTTCTGTTTTGGAGCCATCCATACTTCATCAGCCTAGGGGTTGAGCTTTTAATGCCAGCTGAGAGACCTTCTCCTGCATCAATCAGGGGCTTTGCGATGTCCCCGTGATCAGCAGAACAAAGTCTTCCTGTTCACCATCTCTACGGGACAGTTTAGGTCCGATTGGACCACCCAGTGAAAAAAGTATTGGCGGTGATCTCGGAGCATCAAGATCGGGTGACCATTTCGTAGCGACATAGGCTCCTCCTTCTATGCCTCCTATTCTTAGCCCTGCAAGTGGCCCAAAAGGGGATGATGGTCTATAGCAGCGGTGTCAAACTCACATCATTATGGTGGCATCACTTGACGTATTAAGACTTCCCCTCTTCACTAAACTGGGCATGGGCATGTCCAGCACATGCTGCGTCCGGCCCACGGGCCAGGAGTTTGACAGCCCTGCTCTATAGTACCAAACATCACTAAGACAACAAATAAGACCAGGAGAGATTCACTGCCCATATTTAGGCCTTGGCAGAAGTCATCCACCATAGGACAAGTATTGTACCATATGTTAAAAGTCAGTGGAACTTTTATAAGGATTGCAGACTATTCCTTTATAACTTTTCTATTCTACCTTTCTACTGAAAATAACACAAAGATGCAGATAAAATAATGTTGGAATGTAAACATAGATAAGAAATACATAATAATACTTAGCAGATTACAATCTGCTAAATCTGTTGTGATGCATAATGCCTGTCTAGATAGAATTAGTTTTGCCTTCTGGCTCCATCCTCGTAAAAATTACCCAATATCATGGGATTCAGAAGGAAGGAGATTGGGTGATTGATTTAAGTTACAAAATCACACATTCCAGTAGAATGCTATAACATTACACTATGAAACCCAGTATCCAAATGTGTTTAAATGGAGACAAGTAATCTATTGGAAATGTTGTATTTGTGATCCTGCAGGAAGCAGGGAATTGGACTAAATATATCTGTTGATCACTATGATTCTATGCATATGTTCACAATTTGTTTCAAAGAAGCATTCACTGTTGCTCCTATTACTTATACCCCCGCCCCGGTTGCTGAGTGCACAAAATGTGATCATCTAACCATGGAGAAGGATTGCTGTCAGATCTTCAAATCCTGATGGTTAGTAACCCTGAAGACCTCCACTGTAAATCTGAATAATCATTAAATTACCAGTCATAAGTCAAAGACTACCTGTGTAACATTCCTTTTCACAATAATGAAACATTTTGGCAGTGGACTGGAACTACTCCAATAATAAGAGATGAGCATATAATGTACAAAAGCTGAAATAAGGTAATTAATAGTGTCTGCCTCAAAGGTATTGTTCCATAGGGAGCAAATTAATGGTAGTGATTCCATGCCATTGTTTGACAAAGCACAGAAAGAATTCAGGAAATTCCTTACTTTTGTTGTCTACAATGTAAGCATTTATTCTGGTTACATCAGAGGGACTTGTAAAAGTCAAAATTCCCAGGCATATATTTAAGAAGCATGCTCCTATTTCAAAATAATCAGTTCTTCTGGGCTCATTAATTTTGGACACTATTTTGGTTCCTCTCTTGGTATCATCTGTCACTATTCTTTATAATCATTTTATAGTTTTAATTAGTCTCTTCTTTCTAGAATGCCAAGAGGGTATTAATTTTTATGGGTACTCTTTTTATGTTTGTGCAAATGAGCCACATACAATGTTTCCGAATGAAAATTCTTCAAGCAAGTGAACCATAGTGTCAGAAAATATTTCCTGATTTACTACTCTTAAAAAAATAGCCATTTAATAGAATATGTAAGAGAATGTATGTCCATGCATATACACATGCACAAAAGAGAGGATAAGGGAAAAAATCATGAAGTAATATATGTATATAATGGCAAGAGGAAAACAATCAGTTTAGAATCATTATCTATGCTGAGCAAAAAGCCAAAAAATGATAAAGAAAAGAATATAAACAATGCCTATTGGCAGAACAGATAATGGGGGGGGGGGGGGTAGCATTTTGTTTCCATGGTATCTAACCAGCTTTATTATCCAGGACCTGCATTGTCAGAAGCATCCTGCCTCTAATATTCAACATAATCTATAGACAATGATCAGGAACCATTAATAACTTTATTCTTTCTGAAGTCTTGGTTTGGTTTTATTTCTTTGATGTATTACTTACTTCATATACTTTTGATACTGTTGGCTCTTGAAGTCTTTTGATGCTCTTCAATAAGAACACCCAAAGTTTAAAAATGAAAACCAGAATTTAAATAATCAAAAAGGCTGTTAAAAAGTATCTTATTTTAAAGGGCTTTTTTTTAAAAAAGCAAAGAGATCTGTGCTCTCAACTCATTAGGGAACACCTTCCTGATAATGATCGAAAAAGCTTGACTCCAAGTCACCTCACGATGAGCCTTCAACATCTGTAGATTTCTGAGAATTAGGAGACCATTTCTCAATGAATGAGGTAGCTTGTTAGACCATGTGAGCTTTTAAAGGTAATATCTAACATCTTGTATAGAAACTAGAAGTAAATTGGCAGCCTTTTAATGCTTTTAACACAAGCATAATACACTTTTTCCAAGGGTCAGTGTGATGCTAAATGAATGTACTATGTGAAATTTCTGGAGAAGACAAAAAGGGATCCTTAAGTAGAGGTCTAATAATTACATCCTTTGAACAATGAGACATGGTGCTCTCTTTCAGAAGAACATTCATGTATTAACAAAAGGATCTGCAGTCATTTCCTAGCTAGAAATTACAAGTGAAATTGGGCAAGATCAAGAGAATAAATTATTTTGTACTGTATTGGTTAATTTCAGAACTGGCACTTAATGTTCAGTAATTTGCATACATTGTAAAGAAAAGTATCTTAAATGTATCATTAAACAGGGATTAATGTAACATTTTCAAGATGTAACTGTGGTTTCCAGCCACTTTATTTCTAACCTGAGAGAAGCCATGGGACTTTGGTTATCCATTGGTTTTGCTCTCTACAATATAATCCCTAACATAAAGTCAAGCTCTTGGCATATCCATTGCCTCTGAATAGGGCAAAATCATGGGATTTAATTTAGGCTTCACTGGATCAGCATACACAACCAATGGGCTACATTCAGTTTAATGTGTTACATTTCTGGACCCCTGCATCAAGAGGGACAGAGAGGTGCCCTTTACAAGAACCCTTGGAATTAAGATGCTTGTGAGAATAGGATCTCCTCACATAGTAATGAAATGGTAGCAATCACGTATCTTTGAGTCTTGGAGTGTCTCCCCCCCACAATCAACCACTTCCCTTCATTCCTGTCACCATACTATAGCTAGAGATGAGCTCTGATCTGACATAACAACAAATTTTTGTATGCTATGGTTGTGACATTGTATGCATGTATGAAAGAAGCAGATCTTGCATTGTATGGTACAACCATCCTTTTTGTCTTTTTGATGAAAGTACTGAATCCTGTGAATGCATCTATAGTACTCAATAGGATAAATAGTTCATTTGCACACAAACTGTTTTAGAAAGTCCTGGGGTATTTCCCATATCCAGTACACAATTCTTATCTTCTTTACAGTGTCTATTCTGCTAATAGCAGATATGTATAAATGAAAAAGTCAGTATATCTGTCTGTCTATCATCTGTCCATCCATCCATCCATCCATCCATCCATCCATCCATCTATCTCTATTATATACCTAACTTATTTATATAGCTAGCTACTGCAACTCTAGGTCACTAATAATGAATGAAAAATGAAAAATAGCAAATCAATGTTTAAAAAGAAACCACAAGAGACAAAATCATACCTGTAATGGCAGGGTGAGAAATATTCTTGGTTTGTTTTATCACACTAGAGGCTAAAAAAAATGTAAATCAGATATAAGAAATAACAATTGTTTTCTTTGAAATCTACCTACATATCAGTACGTTTAAGCTGTAAGCCAATATTTATTTATTATGTCTTTTCCAACTATGTGCTCTCCAAAAGTGTAAAACAGTAATTTATCTTTGACCCAAAGACACTTAATTGGAAGAGCTATTAATTTATTAAATATATAGCTATAACAAAGAAAGATGTTATAACAGATTAAGAAACAGCCAAGAGACAAATAAACATTTCTTTGCCAATTACTATCTTCAGCAGTTCGTATATGTAAAACAATTCTGCTTTCATAAAATAAGAGAAGGGGGAACATTTGTATGACCAGTTTGTGCACTGCATTATATGATTGTAGATAGTTTAAAAACAAGTTACAAGTAGTGGAAAAATTTAAAAATATACAATATTTTTGTCAAAATACTTCTGATTTGACATGATATCCCAACTTTTATGGTACAGAATGAATACAGTAAACCTCATTATTTATTATAGAGTTTTAGACAATGATAGAATTATTAAACAAAGAGGGATTTTAGACAATTGTACTTTTAATCAACTATTAATGAGTTGAGTCTCTTAATGTTAAGAGAAAACAGCACATAGTTGTTGTTAATACAAATAAAAGAATAATTAAAATTAGCGACTCTGACACCTGAAATTATGTTTCTCAGGTTGAGCACTATAGCAGTGTCCAAAGAATTAAGAAAATCTGTAGCAGTCACTTTTAATCCAAATTATTTAGAATCAATTGGTTACCTGTTTTAGCTGGGCTTTCCCCCTTTTTAATGTCAGTTTCTAAAGAAAAAGGAACAAAAACCAATAGTTTATTTTTAAATTCAAGATTGTCAGCCGATCTAAATTTTGAATGTATTTCTTATCTTTGCTATAGTGTACTGTAGAACAGACTCAAGTGAAAAATAAACACTTTTACATAATTTCTAATAGCTTGAATATTATTCAAAGCTATAAATCAGACTGATAGTTGAACTGATAACAAAAGAATGAACTCACATGTCCATGTTTCCTCCCCATTCCTGCTCAGCTTTTTTTTAACATCACCATATGGTAACATTATATTAAGTTTCAATAGAGTAAATAGCAATAGCAATTACAGAGTCAGCATATTGCCCCCAACAACAATCCGAGCCCTCATTTTACCCACCTCGGAAGGATGGAAGGCTGAGTCAACCCTGAGCCGGTGAGATTTGAACAGCCAAACTGCAGAACTGCAGTCAGCTGAAGTAGCCTGCAGTGCTGCATTTAACCACTGCGCCACCTTGGCTCTATACTAATAATATACAGACTTGCTAACCTTGCTTGATGTTATGGTATGTGGGAATGACCTTGGGGGAACTACAAGTGCTGCCTGGGGAAGGATCAGGTAAAATTTGGTAGAGCTCTCTGATGCATAATGGTTAGAAAAATTAACTCTGAAAGGATTCTCCCCAACTTATCAGGCTGTAAAAAGAGACCATGAGAGATTTATACTTTCAGACTTGCATGATTTGTTAATGTAACTTTACAAATAGAATTAGCTCATCTGGCCACATTTCTTGTCTAGTCTAGTCTACATTTTTAAGCTGACTTCAGGCATGTATATAATCCAATACACAACCCATTTCTTTCTTAGTTGTCATTGTAAAGACAACAAAAAGAACATCTCTATGCAACAGCTTAGTTCGCTAGTGTAGGGAGACTAGGCTGTACTTATGACACAAGCTCCACTGTCAAAGATCCATTTCACATGGACCACGGCCTCATAACATAGAGATGGTATGTATATGATTGCACTATCAGTCTTCCTCACAGCTGAACTGCAGGGATACTATAGTTTTTGGGTGGGGTGGGGTTGTTTGATATTTCAGCTTCTCTTGATCTTTATTTCCTTATTTCATTGCCTCTTTCAACCCATTATTTGGTTTTGCTTCAGATCAAGTGGGTATTTAAATAAGGAAGCATAATTGGAAAAGGTTGCCTGGTGTGCTTGGCAGCTGCAGCATGCAAGTCAGCATGAATGAGAATATCAAACAGTGCTATTTAAAATATGGAAATTTAGGAAGCATGATATGCTTTATGCACCATGCTATCAATTGCAAAGATGCCATTAGGCTTCATAGCTGTGCAGAAAAGAACGTTTAAAAGCCTGAAACAGCAATACAATATTTTGTGAACGGCCTCAACCTCATGGACATTTCTATTATTAAAAACAGATAAATTTGGATTGGAGAAAATATGTGTTTTTTTTTAATGCACACGTGCCTCACTTTTTGCAGACAATAGAGGTAAAAAAAAAAACCTAAACAGTTGCTAGAAGACATAAGAAAATTGGTCCCAAGGCTCTTATGAAAAGCCTAGAGATGGGAGCAACAAATAAACAAAAAGGAATGCTTCCATACAGCAAAGTAGACAATCTGTGCCTTTTCACCTCCAACCAGAAATGGCTTATTGGGTTTCTGAAGAGAGATCAGTCAAGTATGTCCTCCTAAGTACATTATTGGGAAATGGCAATAGTTGAACTGAAACATTTCAGAACACCACTTATTTCTATCATGGACCAATACTCAGTAGTGGTTTCTGGAAAGGGATAGCGAAGGATAATGAAAAATAATCCATACCAGGCTCAGGTGGATACTACTTAAGTAAATAATACTACTCCATAGATGTCCTTGGTGAGGCAGTGAAAGAAAAAAGAAGAAGAATATTTGTAATTCAGAGATGAAATGAGAGGTCTTTGGTGTTCTCTGAGCTTGCCTCTGAGTTCAACCAAGCTCAGAAAGCACCAAGGACCCCACAAAGAAGAAAATGTTTGCCAAGTCCTTATTTTATCTGTGAAACCCAGAACTATCTACTGTGGTTTTCTAGACAGTACCCCAATCCTCCAGAGAACCTTTTTTTTAAAAAAAAAGAAAGGAAAAGGAAGCATAGGACTATTGAGTAGCTAGAAAAATCTATTCATCAGAAGAGATCTGAGTGAACTTCTCTTTCCAGGAAACTTGGCTCTCTTATATTCTTGTCTATCTCCAGATTTAGGACTGGAGGATTTGGGAAGCTTGGTTATGTATTGACTATAACTTATTTTGAACTTTAGATGCTTGAAATGTTTATGCTAATTTTCTAGATATATTTCTCTTGCAAGATTATAATGAGATGAGATAGGGAGGGGAGGGGAGAAAAGGAGAGGAGCAGAGGTGGATTGCTGCCGGTTCGGCCCAGATCAGGCGAACTGGTAGTAGCGGTGGCAGGAGGCTCCACCCACCCACCAGGACACTTCTGTGCATGCCCAGAAGCATTGTGTGCCCAAAACGGTAGTAAAAAAATTAGCAATCCATCTCTGGAGAGGAGAGGAGAGGAGGGAAAGGGCGGGGAAGGAAAGGGAAGGGAAGGGAGGAGAGGAGAGGAGAGGAGAGAAGCTTTCTTGTTATTTTTTACTGTAGGCACACTGGCACACATTAAAAATGAAATATAATAATTTTAGCCCACTTTCCATTGGCAAAGAATCCTCCCAATATCTAACAAATATTACTTGCTGAAAGCAATAAAAACAGGATTGGCAAGAGAGGGTGTTCTTATCTTATTCTTCTGAGGCAGGAAGTAAAAGTAGAAGTAGGGTGTCAGAGGCAAAATCATTGGCAAGAGAATGTTACTGCTAGTTAATCTTCATGCAACAATAGGCTTCCATGTCTTTGGCCTAGATAGTTACCACATCCAGGCCCAGCAAGAGATGTAGAAAAAAACAGGCCATCTTCCTCCTCTCCTGTGATTGTACTAACCACAAACAAAAACTAGGCAACCCATGACCCATACTTTCAGAGATATTTCCTTACCTAAAACCAATAAACAGAATTGCCATGGGTGGACCAAAAAAGCAATGGGAATCGGACTTCCTGCTGACTTCCCCACTGATTATGTTTGTTAATAATTTTTATTAAACTAATACATGCTTTCCCCCCTTCTTTTTATTTATTCTGAGTTCTCCACAGGTAATTAAGTGGTCAATTTGCAGAGAAAATGTAACATCTTAAAGGGATGCATGCTGTAATGTTCCATATATCATACTGATGATCCTGAATGCAAAAAAGACATACCGCTCAAATCATGAAAGACCTTAATTCTCAATAGGAATGCCAAAATGAAATTCTGTTATTGTTCAATAGAGTAAATATCAAAGAAAAATGTGATTTATTAGACTGAGGATGTTGGAGGATTTTGCTGTGATTTTTCTCAAACCTTCTGTCATAGGAACTATGTGTCATGCCACTTACTATTATTGAAAAAAAGAATGGGAAGATAGCAAAGCCTCAAGCTGTATGGACACTTGCAACCGATTTAGACATAACAGGTGTTTTTTTTTTGGACAAAACGTCAATGTACCTAACATGCACACTAAGAATTAAGGACATTATTTGCTCTAAAGAATGATCAATTTGTATTATAAAAAGTACAGCACATAAAAATAACAGGCAGCTTAATTGAATCTCTGATCCAACTTTATGTGCAGCACTAAACAATAGCAAAAAATTGTACACATACTACATGACTGATTTGCTTAACGTTGGTGGCTCAGCCATCTCTCCCCTTCCCCCAAATAATAGACACTACATTTAACATACGAGCTTGTTTCACTGATCTTTGGAACAATAGATACAAATAACCTTGTATACAGATACAGGTTAATGTCACTCATCCATATTTCATTCCTTAATTTCATGAATTTCCTTTCTCAGCAGACTAGAGGAATTGGCCATCATGACCTCAAACTTATACACACACTGCATAGAAGAAGCTAGTTATTTTTTCCCCAGATCCAATTTTCCCTAGAGCTTCAGAGAGTGCAAACATGAGTTTACTTTGACATGGTCTTTAGCCAGCCTCTGATATACTCTCCTGAGATTGGATTAGGTAAATTTAGGTGGTATTATGGGACGCGGTGGCTCAGTGGCTAAGTGAGTTCCCATTACTTGTCCCAGCTTCTGCCAACCTAACAGTTCGAAAGTAGAAAAATAGGAACTACCTTTGTTGGGAACGCAACAGCATTCTGTGTGCCTTTGGTGTTTAGTCATGCCGGCCACATGACCACGGACCCCTTAAAATCAGGAACGACTAGTACATATGTGCAAGGGGAACCTTTACCTTTACCTTTTACTAGGTGGTATTATAACCATAAACAGTGAACAAAATCTTGTTTGCATTTCACCACCACTTATTTAAATATTTTCTGAGGGGAAAGGTCTCCTTTCATTTGAAGATAAGGAAAGTGAATGCAAGAATTTGATATTTTGATTAATATAATAATATACTTACCTTTCTTTTTCTTGGCAATGGGAAGCTTTACATCATTTGATTTTGCTGCCTCTGAAAAATACAATTTTCTTAGTTTGCAAAGTGCAATTTTAAGCATGTCTTGCCTTGCTTAAGTACGAATGTGTCAGTCCCCATTTTAAAATCTATAATCACAATATTTTTGCAATAGCAACACAAAGGTTAGCATGTGTGCTGAATCAGGAATTAAAGCAAACCAGAAAGTTAAGGTGAATAAAGCAATATCATATTATGAATGTCTATCCTTTTTTCATTATAAACCTACTGGAAGATTATTATTATCAAAGTTCATAGCTTTGCAGATATTTAGCATTAAAAAGGCTGTTTGCTCTCTTTATCATAAAATCACAGTTCATTACAATTGTTAGAAGTATAATTTAGCCCATTTAAAGATTTTACTGCTATGCTTTTGAACTGTGAAAATGAAATCCAGTATCTATATACTACTAAAACTCTTCTTTATATAACCGTTAACTGGCAAAACAGTACATCATAGGGCAACAGTTTTTGAACAAAGGTACCTGAACTGAACAAATATAAAATGTGTCCCAAATCCACCAGGACCCATGATTCCCCAAGGAATAAAATTTGGAAAAGTTATGACTGCTTCAGCTGCCAAGCTGGTGCTACACTTACAATCCCTCACTTCCTGAAGGGAAGGAAGGAAGATTTCTAATGTTCCCTGCCAGCTTCCCACAAGGAAACTCAATAGGGAAGCTTGCAGGATGTTGAAAGTTGCTTATACTCCCAATGCTTTTTTGCCAACTGATGGTTATTTTGTTCCTTTGTTTAGGTAAAAAAAAAAGCTCTGAAACAATGATCCATTGGGACAAGGGTTGTCATGTGTGTGTGTGTGTGTGTGTGTGTGTGTGTGTGTGTGTATGTATGTATGTATGTATGTATGTATGTATGTATGTATATGAGTGTGATAGGTGGCTGGGATTGAAAATCAATGGTTCATATACCCATATGAAACCCATAGTAAAAACTAAGTTACTCCATCATGGTTTCTAACTTGCTATTTTTCAAAAGCTATTTGAAACCAACCCACAATTTTCTTCAGTACTATTGCCCTTACAAGACTAAGAACAACAAAAGAGGAGAGGAGGATAGAAGAAAAGCTGTTACAGTAGTTCTAGGGGAAATGGGAGGCATAAAAATGTAAAAGAAGGAAGGAAAGAAAAAGAAAGAAAGAAAGAAAGAAAGAAAGAAAGAAAGAAAGAAAGAAAGAGGAAGGAAGGATGGAAGGAAGGAAAGAAGTTTAGTTTACTTTATTGTCATTGCACCTCATACAATGAAATTAAATGCCATCCTCAGTGTACATCATACATGAGAAAACTATAAAAATAAAACAAACACACATCTTTCATATTCTATACAATTGAATGGAAACCCCTGATACTGCATTAATATTGCACCATACAGTAAAATTCAATATAGTTACTGCCCTGGGATAGAAGCTGTTTTTCAGCCTAGTTGTCCTTGTTTTTATTGTTTTATTGTTTATTGTTTATTGTTTATAGGAAGGAAGGAAGGAAGGAAGGAAGGAAGGAAGGAAGGAAGGAAGGAAGGAAGGAAGGAAGGAAGGAAGGAAATTTCACTTTCTCTCACTTCACATGAGCCAGTGAAGTGAAAATTCCCTTCATCAGCTCAGTTCCCTGGTATTGAACCAAGATATTACTAGAGTTTTGTTTTGTAATGATTGGGATTATGATTGTGGTTAGGCCTGGATACACTTCAGTATTATTGTCTTTTTTATGTTTGCTTTCTTTCTTTTTGTCTTTCTGTTTTAACCCTAAGTTAGCCAAGCAGAGTTACAATTTGCAACATGGGTGGCCATATAAATTGATTAATCAATTTATCAAATGTCTAAAATGTTAAATAGCTACTGATGGGACTTGCTAAGTAGCTATTGATCAGAAAGCAATTACAGAATAATGCCAAAGTTCTTGCCAAGCCCACCATAAATATCATTTTTTCCCAGCTGAATACCTGCTTCAGACCTACTACTATTGAAGCAGGGTTGGAAGTAAATCAACCAAGCTACCAATAGAAATCATGAGATGGGTTTGGAGGGGTTTGGAACCAGCTGGGAGTGGTACAAACCCAATATGTGGAAGAGCTCTTAGATGAAAGTGAACTAAAATTAACACCAAAAAAGAGGACAATGGTAAATTAAGGATCCTTGTTTGTTCACTGGCAATACTGACCCCCATTCTATAATATTATATGTAATGTTCCTCATATAACTAGCTTAAATCACTTTAGCAACAACAAAAACATTTCTGAAATCCTAAAATGGCCCCCGTTTAAAAAAAAGAATAAGGTCTTAGAAATGATATTTACCTTTTCCTTTGACAGCAATAGAAGGCTTTGTTTTTTCTTTTGAGATATCTATGAAAATATTCATTAATTCATTTGTTTTGTTTTGCATTTTTCTTTTTTAACAAAACCCCACATTTCTGGGTGCTTTTAAATCTCCATTAATGTAACATGACTATATATATATATAGCTAGTTCAAATAAATAAAACCAATCATTATTATTTCCTTCCACAATTTTTTTCCACATTCTTTGTTAACTCTATGGGCTTGAAAAGAATTTCTTCATTACTTTTGCAGTCTGAAAATAAACTTAAAACTTATATATTTCTTTACCCTTTTGCTTCTGGGTTTCTGTGGTCTTCATTAATTTTTCTTTCTCAGGTTCTGTGTAAAAGCACAGTGAGGAAACATTAGTCACATCTAGCACTTAATAATTCCAAACTGAAGCTGCATCAAAAAGATACACAGTTTTTAAGCTGAGTTTTGAGTTTGGATATATTAAAAATTATTTTCATGGTAGCAGTATTAAGTATCAATAGTTAAAATCATGAGTGGTAATCTAACTTTTTTCAAGCAGGGATTGGACATAGCTTGTGTTGACAGAAAAAGAATTGCACTTATGCGACTCTTTCCATGACCACAGCACTTTTCCGTTGACTGATATGTATTCTGTTCATAAAGAACATTAGCCGTTTCTTTGTGTAAGCATCAAAGTGACCCCAACGTTATGGCTTGGTTCTCTACACATTTTTGCTACTACAAAAACAACAGGTGACCAATCACACTGAATGTCAATAATGGCTGGTGTTGCACTTTGACCTTTCAGATTCCAGGATTAGTAATGCTTTGACAGAAGTAGAGGGGGCAGAAATAGATGGACAGAAATAAATGGGGAATGATGTCTTGAAAGCCCCCCCCGGTCTTTTCAGATCTTCTTGTATCTCATTCAACTGGAATGAAAGAAGACTGTAGCTTGCAGCAATCCTAATTGCATTCAATTATAATTTGCCTGACTCGATGTGGCATTTTAAATGCAAGACTTTTAAAAGCCATGGAAAAGTATAACACCAAGCAATGAGTTGTGGAAGCTATCTGTTAAGACAAGTCTCCATGTGTACTAGATACTCAAATAATTTCCTACTTGCCTGACAATGTCTAGATATATGAATATACGAGGATGGATATACTTTGTCAGATCATAAATACTTTTACTTAACTAAACAGCTGCATGTTTCATACTAACTTTCAGCTGCTGTATTTAAGATTTCATTTATTTAACAGCAATTATAATCTACTCCTACTCTAAGTAGGAGTAGCTAATAGCAAAATACAAATGAGATTAAAATATAAGAAACAAACTCAAACCACAAAACAACAATATAGATGTATTGCTATTTCAAAAAAAATCATTGTAATACCAAGGAGGATTTGTGCTCTCTTTCTTTCTTGTATAAAAAGCTTCTCTTTTGTAATTCCTGTGCATGGCATAGCAAAGTAAAAACTTAGATTTGAAAAGTAACTTTCTTCCTTTTACTTTCTCCACAAGTTTGCTCCTCATAATCGTCAAAAGTTGCAGGAACTGGGTAGTTTAAGAAAAAGAAGGACTAGGGGTGACATGATAGCAGTGTTCCGATATCTTAGGGGTTGCCACAAAGAATAGGGAGTTAAGCTACTCTCCAAAGCACCTGAGGGTAAGACAAGAAGCAATGGGTGGAAAAATTTCCTGACAGTTAATTAATCAATGGAACAACTTGCCTCCAGAAGTCCTTCTCCAACACTGGAAGTTTTTAAGACAATATTGGATAACCATTTGTCTGAAGCGGTGTAGGATTTCCTGCCTAGATAGGGGGGTGGACTAGAAGACCTTCAAGGTCCTTTCCAACTGTGTTATTCTATTCTATTCTATTCTATTCTATTCTTTGCCAAGGCCAGTCACCTAGTATTGAGAATGTGATGAGTGAGCTGGTATTCATAACTTTTAGGCAAGAAAAGATAACAGCTAATGTGATTTATTAGAAGTATGAGCAACTGCAGAGGTATAAGGTAGCTAGATATAAGCTACCTTGAGAGTAGCTTTATGGTCTTAACAGAGGCCTGTTCAGGAAAGCTGCTATAACTAGCTGGGACCATGATCACCTTTGTGAAGGATAAGGGGCTCCCAGATGCCACGGGGATATGAAATTCTATTTACACTCCTCTACAGGTAGTGAGTGTATGACTTATGACCCTAACTGAGCCCAGAATTATGGTTGTAAATCATTGAGACTGTAAGCTGGCATGTGACCACAGTTTTTGCAGCAGTTGATAACTGAAGATCACAGTCATTAAGAAAATCCATTTTCTCCAATGGGCACTTTTTCCCAGAAACTGGAAATAAATGCCAGAAACCAGGAAAAAACATTACAAATCAGGGTTAGATGGACACAAGACATTGCAAATGGCTATAGAAGGAAGTGGATTGCCAAGTGCCCAAAATCATGTGATGGGGGTGTGTGTGCGTGCAACAGCCATCGTAACTTCAAATCAGGTTATATATAGCTCTGGAGAGGTCTGTCCAGGGGTGGGTTCCTGCCAGTTCTAACTTCTAAAGAAGAGGTTCCACAAATCTACAGTGTCGTTTAGAACCGGTTCCAGCTCCCTCCTTCCGCCCGTCCGCACATCATCAAGATGAAGAGCGAGAGGAGGAATTCTGGGAGTTGAAGTCCACAAGTCTTAAAGCTGTCAAGTTTGAACACCCCTGGGTTTTTTTCTCTAAAGGGTTGGGGGTGCAAGAGTCTTGTAACTTGACAGCTTTAAGACTTGCGTGCTTCAAATGCCAGAGTTTCTGAGCCAACATTTTGGTTGCTAAGCAAGTTAAGTAAGTTTCACCACGTTTTACAAGTTGGCCATGCCCACCTAGTCACATGGACAGCAAGCCACTCCCACCTGGTCACATGGCCAGCAAGCCACTCCCACCCGGTCACATGGCTGGCAAGCCACTCCCACAAAGCAGGCCACACCTACAGAAGAGGTTCTAAAAAAAATTGAAACCCACCACTGGGTCTGGCATAATTTTGAATAGTCATTAAGCAACCAATTATAACTTGAGAACTACCTGCATTGAATGTTGCAGAATTTTCTTTCCTTGTCTCACCTATAAATGTGTCCCGTCTATGCCATAGTTTGCAGTTAAAATCATTCTTTTGCTTTGTTTTCTTCAGTGAATCTGTTTAGCTTCTTTTTCATTTCTGCACACATTGCATACAAATCCCAAAATCTATTGCTGGCATTTTACTACAGTCCTCAACTTACGCCTACAATTGAGTCCAAAATTTCTGTGGCTAAGCGAGACATTTGTTAAGTGAGTTTTTCCCATTTTCCCATTTTCCTTGCCACATTTGTTGTGTGAATCGCTGCAGTAAGTGTACTATATATGTAGTTTCTTTTTTATGCCAATAATATCCATCTTCTCAAAGCGACACTATGTATTGGGGGCCTAAAATCATTATCTTGGCACCAGTTCCACCAGTCAAATCCTATTCATATTTACTCAAATTAGGAGCCCCATTGTATTCTTAGATGCTGACTTCCAGTTAAGGCTGAAATTCTGACAACACTAATTGCCAAGTAAGCTTTATCGTACTTGATGGATCTTATACATTTACAATGCATAGGAAAGCAAGATTTGTACAATGCAAAGGAAAGCCTTTAACAATACCCAGCCAGATGCCACACGGTTGTTCCCTATGGACTTTACATTTAAATGAGAAAGAAAAAGAGAAGATTGGGTATTTAATAGATGTGTGTAAATGATTTTATCCTTTGTCTTTATGAACCCCTGAAGGCGTTTCAGTCTCATTTCACATATGCTTTTTTCCCCTGCTGTCTGCATTCATGTAAATTTCAATATTAGCCTTGCAGTTAAATATTACAAGACTAGACTCCTTTTTATTCCAGCTTAATTGTTTGTATATAATCAAAAGCAGGAGGAACTTGGCAATTTTATCATACTTATATTTTAATTTCAAGTTTGCTTTCAGCTGCTTATTTATAGTGTTCACTTTTTAAAGAATTTAAAAGAAACATAATTTGTTTCTTTTTCCTTCATGTGTTCTACAAAATACATACCAGAGTGGTGTTAATTTTCATGAACATATAAATTATAGATGGTTGGAAATTTGGGTAAGCATATATTATACCCTGGCAGTTTTATATTGCAAATATACAATTATATTAAGTTGCAGGAACCATCTTGAGAAGGTATATCCCTTAAAGGAAGGGATACAAATATAAATACAAATATTTTAAATTCTGGTTTTACATCATAATGAGCCTAAGAGTTAACTGCCTGAAATGACTATTGAAGGATGGAAAGGAGACGCGTAATACAACACAGGTGCTTACAATACAGAAAATTATTGTTACATTATTTGCAGTTCATCCATGTGTGAATTCATAAGCCTATATGCAAAACTCCTTTATTAAACTTTCATTTTCCAAAACCTCCAATGTTATCTGGGTTTTGGATATATTTGCTTCATGATCCAGTAATATAATTATGCTGAATACTATAAAATGATTGTAAGTAATAATAATATGTTGTAGTATTATTTATGCATTTCCAAATTTTAAGCGTATATGTGATCTTACTTTTATATGATCACATATCTGAACTGGAAAAACTACTGTTTAATCCAGAAAATTAAAAGTACAGCACCACTAATATAAAATAGATGCCTACAAATAATGAATATATCGACACATTAATAAAACTGTGACCAGACTAATATTTTCTGCCGTACAAAGAATTGTGCAGTCCCTGCTAGCCTGTGAAAATAATAACTGAGCTCAAAATAATAGAACAGTAAAATTCAATAATATTGACATCATGCAATCAAAAATATGATTCATTGTGCCCACATCCATCATTTCTAGTTTCTTTAACTGTCCACTTGGGAAGCATAGTGGACTATTTCTTTTTTTAAAAAATGAATTACTTTTACTCTTAATGAAGACTTGAAATGATCTTGTAATATTTTAAAATAATGAAAACAAAGAGAAATATTATTCATGGATAAACTGTCAGACAATTTATCATATCCATAAAATATATACATACTGTGACACACTTTACTCGCTTCTTTGGAGTCTGATTTATCTGCAAAAGAAGAAATAAGAAAAATAATAAATCCCTTATTTCCTCTTATAGTACCTAAGACTATATGATTAATAGGAAACCGCATGAAAAAATACATTTATTGAAATCAAGGGGTAAAATTCATCAGATTAAAAGTCTATGTTGGTGCCGAATCAATTCTTAAAATTACTCAAAGACGCGTCCCTTGAAATGGAAAGCAGCCAAAATCTCTATTGTTTTGTTTCTGTTATTAGTGCTTCCCTTCAGAAAACCAACTTTAAAATGAAAAGATCATGACTGAGATTTTAATTAAAAAAGAACCAATTACAAGATGTGTTTGAAACTATGAGTTCAGACTTGAGGATGCTACTCGTGTTTCCCAAGAATGAGAGGGAAGAAGACCAGGGAGAGATGAAACTGTAATTTAAGTACCTTTCTGCAATTATTTACATTTTAAAAGGTTAGAATAGATTTCTGTATGCATATTCTTTGCTTTTCCCCAATGTACATATTCTAATCAATATTTTTCTCTAATATTCACACCTTACAAGTACTTTACTCATGTACCTGCATCTCTTTACAATATTCTAAATTAGCAAATGATCACAAAATTAATAAAGAAGAATATTTGTATATGTACTGTATATGTAGCCACTGGAATAGTGATGGCTAACCTTTTTCTCCTCACGTGCTGAAATCATGTGTGTCCACACCCATAATGCAATGCACCCCGCCCCCTGTGCATATGTGCATGACCCCCCAGCTTCCATCCTATGCATGCATGAGCATGCGTGTGCATGCATGGCAGAGACACAAAAATCAGCTGCCTAGTGGGAGGCGCATGCACATGTGTGATGGAGCTGAGGTGGGTGATGGCTTGTGTGCCAGTAGGAGGGTTCTACGTGCCACCTGTGACACATGTGCTATAGGTTCACCATTACGGCACTAGAATATAAACTGAGAGCAAACCTCATTCCTTACTAGACCTGATGATGGAACCTAGTTTGGGTAATGAAAACATCCAAGCTTAGAGATCCCATATGGTTACAAAATTTGCAGAAATGGGAGAAAGGAAGGGCAATTGCATTAAGTTTACTTACTGCCCTAAAAGTGTAAATTAGAAATGTTTACAGATGGATTTCTTCTCTGTCTTTATGAGAAGGCAATCCAGTGCTGAAATTCATTTTTTTTTTATTACTGGTTCTGTGGGTGGGTCTTGGTGGGCATGCTTGGTGGTGTGGCAGGGGAAGGATACTGCAAAATCTCCATTCCCACCCCACTCCAGGGGAAGGTTACTGAAAAATCCTCATTCCCACCCTACTCTGGGGCCAGCCAGAGGTGGCATTTGCCGGTGCTTTGAACTACTCAAAATTTCTGCTACTGGTTGTCCGAACTACATGACCACCTGTTAGAACCTGCTGGATTTCACCCCTGAGGTGATCCATGTATGAGCAATGCCCAGTTCCAGGCCTTTTCATAGTCTCCACCATAGACAGTCTGAAAAGGAATTCCAAGCTAATGAAGAAAAAAAAAAGAATCTCCTGCCGCAATCACAAACATGAACTTTATGGCCATTCATTCTTTGATGGCACAAACAAGACTTCAGATGCTACCTCTGGATCTTTTGGGATTAATACTAGAGCTGATATCTTCTACCTACTGTATTACAAGTGGTAGCATCTCACTGACTAAGACTGATCTCAGGAAAGTAAGTAGTTGTTGGACCACATCAATACTTTCATGGAAGATAACCAGGAATTTCAAATTCTCAAATAGACTAGGAAGTTAAACAAATATCCCCGATACAAAGAGCAATGACATACCAATTCAGTATCTCTGCCTAGAAAAATACTGGTATCTTTCCCAGAAATCACTTTATATTTATCTTGCTTCCACAAACACTTTCAGCTGACAATTTGAGACACTGTATTCCTCCAGCCGTGTGATATAAACATCACATTGTGCAGCCCAGAAAAGCAATAGCAATAGCACTTAGACTTATATACCACTTCACAGTGTTTTACATTCCTCTCTAAGCAGTTTGCTGACTCAGCATATTGCCCCCAAAAATCTGGGTCATCGTTTTACCGATCTCAGAAGGATGGAAGGCTGAGTCAACCTTGAGCCTGATGAGAATTGAACTGCCGAACTGCCAACAGCTGGCAGTCAGCAGAAATAGCCCACAGTGCTGCATTCTAACCACTGTGCCACCAAGCATGAAGGCAACTCAACTCTGTCACTGATTTCATGTGAATGGTATGTACATGGGGTAGACCTGGCTATATTTCTCTTCTCACTTTTCCTAGAGAAACAGTTGTTTTCATTGAGGAAGATGCCGAAAGGAGACAAAGCAGAATGATGAAGGCAGGGTTGCAGCATCATGACACAAAGATCTGCCTGGTTTGTATGGATATAACAACAATGCATTAATATAAAAAAGGGCAGAGTTTGCAACATAACATTGTGATAATAGCAGCAAGTTTTTGCAGATGTCCATTGGATAGAATCAGAAAGATTGATAAGAAACATGGGAATGAAACTACTCAAGTATCCCATAAATCAGTGTTTCTCAAGCTTGGCAGCTTTGAGATGTGTGTTTTCCCCAGTCAACATGCTGGGAGTTGAAGTCTGAAAGCTGTCAAGCTTGAGAAACACTGCCTTAAATACTTAGGAGTAAAAGAAAACATAAACAATTTCTAAATGTGCAGCTGAAACATCTAAAGAGTTATCTGAATTTGGACCCGGGCAACAATATGTTTGCCTACATATTTATGTATGAAGCTATTGGTGTAGTCACTAAGGCCATTTTCACGAGACATACTACAATATCACATTTTTCTTCTATATTTAAAATCTAATAGTTTGTTGGTTGATAGCAAAATAACTTTAATGATCTGATCCCTTCTAAGCTTGTCATTGGGATGTGGTGGCTCAGTGGCTAAGATGCTGAGCTTGTTGATCAGAAAGGTTGGTAGTTCGGCGGTTCAAATCCCTAGTGCCACCTAACGGAGTGAGCTCCCATTACTTGTCCCAGCTTCTGCCAACCTAGCAGTTTGAAAGTATGTAAAAATGCAACTAGAAAAATAGGGACCACCTTTGGTGGGAAGCAGTGGTGGGTTCCGGATTCCATTGCAACCGGTAAAGTGCAACGGGGCCCAGAGTCCACCACATGAACGTGCACAGCATACGCATGCATCCTTACCTCCTGCAATGCCCCCTTGATGCTCCAGCTGCTCGGCAGAGCATCACACAGGCACTGTACGGTCTGTATGCATACCTGGAAGTGCCGAAGAGCTCAAATACAGATAAGAAGGGTGGACGGGCAGGTGGGCCCTCTGGAGCAGTGCTCCCGGCAGGCACTGATACACTTATATCGGGGTGTACTGCCTGCAACCCACCACTAGTGGAAAGGTAACAATGTTCCGTGCGCCTTCAGCTTTTAATCATGCTGGCCACATGACCACAGAGACATCTTTGGACAGTGCTGGCTCTTCAGCTTTGAAATGGAGATGAGCACAGTCCCCTAGAGTCGGGAACGACTAGCCCATATGTGCGAGGGGAACCTTTATCTTTTACCTAAGTTTGTCATTATCATCCCATAAATATTTGAAGTAATACTTTTTAAAGATAAGAAAATATAATACAAATTACAATTGTGTCACGAGTAAGTTCATCAAAGATGTTGAAACTATTTTTTAAAAATTCTCTCATAAGTTTAGGCCTCCGTGACGTTTAGTTTGTGTTATTTGGAATAAATATTAACTTTATATAGAATTAACTTTAATATTAACTTTATATATGTATATCAAATCCAATCAAATTTATTATAGCCCCAAGGCCAGGAACAAACAAAATATCTCATAACAGAAGCATCACATCTTTCTACATATTGGTATAACAGGAAAAAATAAGTATAGCAGAATCAAAAAATAATGAAAACTTGGAGAGTTATTTTCTAGTTCCTGTCCCAAAAAAATTAAACATGCCCTACTCTGAAATTTCTTCAAGATGAGATATAAGCTAGAGTCCTTATACAGGGAACAATATAGTATCATATGGTTTAGAGCCACGATAGCCAACCTATGGCACTCATGCCACAGGTGATACATGGAGCCATATTTGCCAGCACGCGAGCCATCAGATCCAGTGCCCATGCGCATGCTGGCCAGCTGATTTTCAGCCATCTGGAGGGCTGGGGCTGGGGGAGGCCCTTTTTGCCCTCCCCAGGCTTCAGGAAAGCATCTGGAGCCTGGGGAGGGCAAACAGCCCCCCCATGTGAGAGAGTCGTGCGCACATGTGCAGGTGGCTGGGGTGCATTGCATTGTGGGTATGGGCATGTTTGTGCGTGATATTGGGCGCAGACACACAATTTTGGCACACCTTTACATAAAGGTTCACCATCACTGGTTTAGAGTTTTTATTGCTTCATCTCCACATGAACATAACTGAAGGTACATAGGAGTGCTCTTAAAACATTCAAAAAGGACTGCTGAGATCTAACCTTATGAAATTTCAGAATTGGAATAGATGATTAAATAGGAGGCTGGAACAAATCCTTTTGGAAACAAATGATAAATATTGGGGTTTGACATCTTACTTAGGTTTGTTTGCAGATCTACTGTATATCCCATTTGTAGCATTATCAAAACCTAAGGAGCACAGATTTTCCATAGAAAAGTCCAGCAATTGAATTTTACCTAGGACTTTTTAAAGACATGATTATTTAAATTGGTAACTAAATACTAATAGCAACAAAACTATAGGATGCAAAATTAACTGTGCCCAGAAGGAAAAAGACAAAACCATGCTCCAGCATCCAGAGGAACAATGCGTGATGTTGAAATGTATTTAAATTATTTAAATCTTCACTTTATCTAGTGTTTTCCTTTATATCAATTCTATACCTTTTTCTATATTAAACCTGTATGCTGATTTTACCATCTAAATGGAAACGTTTGGAAGTCCACTTTCTATACCTACCTTTGCCCTATGATACAAATAGTCCTCAACTTATGACCACAATTGGAACCAGAATTTCCATTGTTAAGCAAAGTGATGGTTAAGTGAATCAGGCCCAATTTTATGATATTTTTTGCCATGGTTGTCAAGCAAACCATGTAGTTGTTAAACAAATTGGCATTCTCCTATTGACTTGGTTTGTAGGAAGGCATCTGTAAAAACTGTAAGTTCAAATGGCCATTAAACGAATGGTTGGAAGTCAAGGACTACCTGTAAGCAATGCAATTTCTTTAAAAATCCACATAGATGGTCAGATATTGTTCAAACAGAAAAGAATAATGCCTATGCCATAGAGTGTTCATCTCACCTTAAAGCCTTTATGCCACAAATCAAGCTGGTTAAAAGAATTTAGGCCACAAAAGATGACATGTCTAGATAAACAGTTACATTTTGTCTCTGCACTTGGGTACATACAAACTGAATTCTGTCAGAATGATGCTTCCCAGACAGATTGAAAAGACTACTCACCGAGATAGTTAAAAGAGACAAATTCAAGGTTGTCCATTTCTTGAAATATGAAATGTGCTTTTTAAAAAAAACAGCTCTGACACTTGCTTTAGATAATATCGGCTTCACTGAGTTTCATTTTTTTTACCTTGTTCTCCTGCCTTGCTAGGCCTTTCTTCTTTCTTTTCTTGTAAAGCTGCAAAACAAAGATAAGGGACATGTAACACAGCTAGTCGTAAAAAGAATGGCTTATGCAAACAAAGGCCTTTTGAAATAGCCTTAAATCTCTACCGCTTATTTGAAGTGACATTTCTGCATATTGATTAGATCACAACAGATAATTTGAAATTGTGCAATAACATTACATTTAAGTCTTCTAAGAAATGTATATCTAGATTACAATCTTGCAGAATTGCAGAGAGAAAAAGAACATGATACAGGTAGACCTCAATTTATGACCAGAATTGAGCCCAGAATTGTGGTCATAAATCATGCTGATGGTTAAGTGGATCATCAGGTGACCATGATCAATTTTAAAATCTTTTTTTGTGTGTGGTGATGGTCCTTAAGCAAATTCATTGTCTGCAGTAACTGTTTTTGTTTTTTTTTTTTTGCTGGAAACCTGAAGTAAGTGCCTCTTTCAGATCTTAGAATCTGCATTGCTACAGTATGTTGATCAACCTGAATGCATTTACCTGGATGTGTCCCTAGTTAGTTAACGGGAGTTAGTGGGAAAAGAGCAGTGGTGGGTTGGCTGAACCGGTAGTGGTTTGGCAGCCTGGTTGCTGGAACCGGCAGTGACCCAGGCCTGACACACCCTTGAACTGGTTCTCCCAGTGGAGCTATAGGTGGGGCCATCTTGTTTTTTGCTTCTGCGTATGCAGAGAGCAATTTTAGTTGTACTGCGCATGAGCATGTGGCACGCACCTGAGAGAACCGGCAGTAGTGCCGGCCGGAATCCACCCCTGGAGAAGAGCATTGTGAATCAACAGACATAAGGTGCATAGATTGAGAGGTTATCTTCCTTGAAATGACTGTGAGAAATAAACTAGAAGCATCTGTTGCTATTCTTAAATGCATTTGGCTTGTTACCTGAATCCTAAACTACCTACTGTTTTACCTATCAATTGTTAATCACTGTGCATCTGATTTGTAAGCTGAAGTTCATCTTAAAGATAACCAAATAATTCTTTAAATTCTCCTTGCAGCATGGCAAAGGAGAAGAATGTGCAGCTTCTGAGGAAAACTTCAGCAGATTTAGGATACAGTCTACCTAGGCACTTGACTACTTCAACACTCATCAAATTTGATATTCAGCACATTTTGAAGCAGAAATATTGTCCCAGGACTCGTCTTTCTGCCAGTAGTTGATGGCTGCCTTGTGACTCACTATTTCTTCTGGCCAAAATAATGGGTCAGGTCGTAAGTCACGTGGTTTTCTTAGTATGCATCAGTTTTAGTATTCGTCATGTCTTCTGGAACGAATTATTGACAGATACCAAGGTACTACTACTGTGTAAGCTAATGAAGCACAGACTGGAAGGCACCACAGGCTGGAAACCAGGAGACTGTGACTTCTATCCCACCTTAATCATGAAAGTCAGCTGGGTGACCAGTCACTCTCAGCTCAAATCCCCTCAGAGGGTTGTTGTTGGAGAGAAAATAAGAGAGGACGGCATATTATATACATATGTTAGCTGCCTTGATTTATTGATAAAAGTAATAAAGGCAGGATGTAAATAAATAAGCATGTTTTTAATTCCAAAGCCATAATAGATCTAGGTCATAGTCTTTCTTCAAAAAAAAAAGGAACCACAAATTATGTTAATGTATTATTTATATAAAAAATAAAACTTATTTTAAAATAGGAGTCACCTACAGTATGTGTGAATTGGGCACCTATATTTATTTTTAATAAGTAAGTAAATAAATCAATAGTGTTTAATAAATAAATAAAATAAATAAAAACAGAAAGCTTCTCATACATTGAGTTCACATGGACTAGACCTGAGAAATCTGGAACTGTTATACGATCCTAAATAATTTAGAGAAGGAAGTCAACTACAAAATGTTAGTTTTAATACAAGTGATACTTCAAGACTGAAAACACTTTTAACAAAAAAGCAGTAACGACTAACTGTTACGGTGCAAAAGAGAAGTGTATGATCTCATGAGACATTACAAACCCAGCTCTCAGAATTATTGAACTGAATGAAGGTCTCTGCATTTTTCTCTGAAAATTGGCTAGGGATCAGACTGCACAGCATTCTCAATATAAGTATATAATTTTTTAAAAAGAAATAACATTCCCTACCTTTCGGCTTGTGGGTTCCTCCAACAGCTGCAAATACAGTAAGAAAATATTCTGAACACTATATAGAACCTCAAAATTCTTACAACACATATTCATCTGTATACATTACCACTGATGTCCCAAGTGACAGCTACCCAATCTAAAAGCACCATAAAAGCTTTAAAAGCCTAAGAAATAATAAAATCCTCATGAGAAATCCAATAAGTAGCCATGTAGAATGAAGCAATATTTTCAACTCTTTTTTTAAAAAGCAAGTAGGGAGGAATCTGGTAGGAGAGGAGAATGATGTTTTTGAATCAGTGATCCCCATGGTATGAAACAAAAACAAAAGCATATTTCTCTTACTTCCCAAAATTCTTTTGGGAAGAAAGTTGAAAAAAATATTTTTAAGATTTTCCATAAAGATTCTAACAAAAGTGGATTCAACCAATAGAACATGATCTAATTACTTGAAGACTGTTTAGTAGGGATCTGGAACACAAGGAAATACATAATGAGCATTCTAAAAAGAAGCATTGATAACATGTTTTCCTGAAAACCTTGGAGCATCAGTCCTAGATAGAAGGGTTGCCTGGCTCCACATTGGGCAACTGCATCCATCGCCATGAGATGGTTTTAAGATTGTACATTTTAATTTCTGATGTTTGTGTTTATTGAATCACTACAAAACCAAAACAATTAGTGTTAACAGAAATGTTGCTGCTACATGGCATTTTCACATCAGTTTTCTGCTTTGCCTGAAAAGTGTTTAAAGCTTGCAGTGCAGTGCCGATGAATGGCTAAGTGAGCAGAAATGGGAGTCTTCCAGCATTGGACATAGCAGCCTTCTTTATATTCTTCCAGCATATGGCAGTGATCAAATGTATGTATTGCCTTCTTCTCATCTAGATGTAAACTTTTCTTACATGCTAATTTTCTTTTTTGTTGGATTAGGATTGAAGGGTATATTCAGTGCTTCAAAAATGCAGAGGTTTTCCTGTCATCTTGATTAATGATGGCTTTTCCCCCAATGATGAATATGCCAAAAACAAAAACACCATTAATTCCCAAAGGGGTGTGTGTGATTACAAATAGTCCTTGATTTATAACTGCTTGTTCAGAGGCCATGTGAAATTATAATAGCTCTGAACAACCTGTATCTGAAATCTGAATTTACAGCTGCTTCAGCCCCCCTGTGGTCACATGAACAAAAATATGGCTGCCTTTAGCACCAACTATAGAAATGCTGTAGAGACCCCACCTGTCTATTTTCTCCCCATCCTGCCATGCTGGATCCTTTGGGCTTACCTCCCACAGAAGCTCTTCACAGCCCTTGGGCATCCTCCACCCCACTGTCATGCCTCACTTCATTTACTTTTTTCTGAAGATCACCTTTGGGAAGAAGAAGCAGCCAATCCGCCATGCAGCCTTCCTATATAGAGGCCATGTGGTGCTCTCCCAGAAGCAAGCAGCAGTGGCCGGCCGGCGGGGGGGGGGGGCACAATTTGGCTCACTCCAGGATGGTACAAACCAGCCTCTGCCACTCTCAGAAAGGTACTCTCTCAAAGGTGCCAAATATGAGGTGGCACCATGCAATCTCTGTGTATGAAGGTCATGAGGCAGATTAGACATTTCCCCCTCCAAAGGTGATCTCCAAGATCCAATATGTGATAAAGTATTCAATTACTTAGTCTTTGCTTAGTATATAGATTATCCACATATTTTTGATGTATGATAATAAAGTGCTACTGAAAAATATAGCAAGACTGAAAAAAAAATATTTGGAGAATGCCTGATATTTATTTTAGTGATAAAAGGATTACATCCCCAGAGCAGTTTAGACATTTCATATATGGGAACAGAATTACTAATAAAATAGTATGTTGTGTTATGCATTTCCATCTACTTATATGAGATTGGGAAATGTTTGCCTAAATAGAACAATGCAATAACAGCTATGCTTCTTGAATTGGGGATGTTACCAGGTCTATTCATGAGCAAAATTCTCCCTCATTCCAACTTACTGAGATACAATCATAACTTATAGCATTAAAAAAGGTTTTATTCTGTCAAGTGTATGTTACACATACACAAACACACACACACATACACAAACACACACACAATTGAGCAAAAGATAAATATTTCATTTCAAAATGGCTTATTAAGATTGGAGAGTGCCAAGATATTCAGAACATGAAATATCATATTTGCATAGTTTGCATGAAGAATAATTAAGAAGTTTTATAAAAGTTGATTTGCTAGAACTATTCTGACTGAAGAATACCAGATTGCCAGACACACATAAAAAATCTAGTGAGTTTTTTACATGGATATACAATGTAATTTCAGAGATATCCTGCAGGGAGTAGAGTATAATCTGTTATCCAAGTTAACTTTTAAAAATTTAACTTTTCAGTCATTTGGTAAATGGCATGCTGATTTCTACAGGCTTAATGTACACTAGGCATTAAAAGTAAAAAGTGCAATTTCCTGAGTTTATTTTTACAAAGGACTTGTCAGTTTTATTTACATGCACATCCTTCTTTGGCACTTTGGCTAAAATAGATTTTTGAAAGATTTTTGTTACTATAAATTTTGAAGCTGGATAAGCAATATATTTTATCATAATCATGTTTCAAGGAAGGACAAGAAAATAAAAGCATTTTCACCTGTATCCATTGCCTTTTCTTTCTTATGCAGTTCTAGAACAGGAAAATCAGAGAGTTATTTCTCCATTTGAATGCTTATAGTTCCCCCTTGTTCCCTTGTGATTATCTACTACTGCTGTCAGATGCAGTAGAAAAGGCAGAGGTAATAAAAGTGGCCATGGAAGAAAGATAATAATCTGGCCTTGGCTGGAAAGCTTCATGTGACTCAGAGAGCCAGGCTGGTAGAGAAGGAGAATTATGAAGTGGAAGAGGGAAGAGAGGTTAAGATGACACAATGAAAAGTGCCATCAGCTGTGCAGTATCTATTAAGTTTTGCAGGGCTCATTGCAGAGGTGGGTTTCTACCAGGTTGGACCAAAAAATTTTGCGCGGCGAACCAACAGTAATGCTGGTAGCAACCCACCACTGGCTTATTGGTGGGAACAGCACCAATTGGGAAGGACCAGTTGTGGTCTTCCACAAATTCCAGATCCCCTTAAACTAACCCCACTCTCCAGAGACGTGCAGTCACTAGAGGCAAGGGAGGCGGGGCCTCATCAGTCTCCTCAGGGAAAGGAAAGGATTTTAAATAATTTTCTTAAAATAATTAAAGCCAGGGTAGTTGCTACCAGATTTCAAGTAACAGTGGCTTGGTGTCTGCTCTCAGTATTAACTAGGAGGAGGCCAGAGAATGAGGGGCCTCTTTTGCATAAGGATTTTTTCACCTTTTAAGAGTTAAGCAAGGATTAACAAGCGAAGAATTTCTTATTCAAATGAGGAACGTATTCTCTCGCCTCCTGTAGAGGGCATTTTTAGACGCTTTTTAGAGTTTTCTGGGAGCGACTAGCTCAGTCTGACTTCAGAGCTCTGGCTTTTCAAGAGGGGAGGGGAGGGCTGGGAGAAGCAGAATTGAAATCGTCTCTGAAACAGCTGGAAAAGGTGCATGTGTGGGGAGGGGGGAGGAATTCCAAAAGTTTGATCGGAAGGCAACAGGGAAAGGGGGGGTATGGCAGAGGAGCTGCTTTCAAGCCTTTGGAAAATATATCCAATCCAACTTCTGTGTTTGTGTTTGAGAGTGAGTGAATGAGAGAGGGATCGAAGTTCTCTGTTTGCGTGTGTCTGTTTTTAGAGAGGGGGAGGGAGGGAGAGAGGGAGGAAGGAGCGGGAGGGAGAAGAAAAAGAATGGGAAAACTTATTTTGCAAGGGGGAAAAATGCTGTCGCTTTAAATCAGAACTGAGCATGCCTGGCTGTGGAATTATGGGAGTTGAAGTCCACAAGTCTAAAAACAGCCTCACCGGGGGTAAAGCTGACCGCACGTCACTGCCACTCTCACCCCCAAAAGGAAAGGCAAGCTACAAATTGGAGGGATTTCATCTCCTTGATAGTAAACAATTCATGATGGATGGAATGGTTCAGTCCATTTGTGGAATAATGAAACCCAGTGGCTTGCCAACATTAGAGAATCCATCTCTAGGCAACACAGAATGAATATGGAGGAGGTTTGCTTCTGTTTTCTGATGGAAAAGAGTCTGGCTAGATTGCTTGGAGCAAATTCACTATTTCTCAGTAGCAAGCTGGCCCTAAGAGGGAGGAACTAAGTGAAAATATGTGCTCTACAAACAGCAAATATACTATCTTGAATGTACAGCAATGGGGCTATGTGGTTGAGGCCACAGTGGTCAAAATGTACACTATGTTATATGCCCTTAATTTTATTTCATTTAAAACTAAGTGCTTAAAAGTAGAAAATACAAATTCAAACATAGGTGTATTTTTGCCCAGATCCTACCAGATTCCTTTATATGCGCATCCTTCTTAGGCGGCTTGGCTAAAATAAATAAATAAATAAGTATTTTGGTTATAATAAATTTTATACATACCGTAGATAATCAATATTCCTATCATAACTATTTGTTAAAGGGAGCAAAGGTTAGAAAATAAAAGAGTGCTTACCTATTTGTATTGACTTTTCTTTCTTATCTGGTTCTAGAAAATAAGAGAAAGACCTGAAGATGATGATCCTAGATAACTTATTGTAGGCATTTTTACTTTTTTATTTTGCTAAGATCTTACCAGTTTCTTTTATATGAATATCCTTCTTTGGTAGCTTGGCTAAAATTAAATAATACAAATTTGAGGTTATTATAAATTTTAAACAGGGAATTAGAAATAGGACATGGACAGCATACTTACCAATTTCTACTGGCTTTTCCTTCTTGTCTGTTTCTAGAAAACAAGAGTCAAGAAAATGATTTTTCATTGAATGGTCCTTTCTACATTTGATGGTTTATTTTCATCAATTAGCCACTGCTCTTATGAAACATTCCTATAGTCTTTTCAAGTGGAATTTTCCAGATTTATTCTTGCTCAAGTCTTACCAGTTTTGCTTGCTTGCACAGGCTTTTTGGGCAGCTTGGCTACAATAAAAATATTTAAATAGATCAATTATTGTAAAAGCTGAATATAGATTATCAGTATGTATAACATATCTTTCAGGTAAGGTTATTTCAGGAAAGTAAGAGTGTGCTTACCTATTTCAATTGGCTTTTCTTTCTTGTCTGCTTCTAAAAAGTAAGAGGATGGGGGAAAATATGAATTCTGCATTTGGGTATTTAAAATAAACAGTGTATAGTTTAATACATAACAGAGAAGCAAATGATTGAGTGAGGTACTTAGGGGGAAAAAAAGTTGTAATTCTCCAATTGAAACTAAATTGGGATTGAAGGGATGGCTCTGACTAGATAACTCAGCTTTGGCAGACTGTACTTTATTATCTATTCATTAAGAGATTTCCCCCCTGGTGCAAACACAGTGGTGGCCTCTCCTCCTACTTTTGCTGCTGTCAGATGTGACAATAAAGCTATCTCACAATGAGAGATTTAAGAGTAATGGCATCTGGGGGAAGAAGAAGTATAAGGAAGGGTCCAAACCTGGCTAGGATGTGGGAAGGATTCAGTCAAAGAAGAAGTAAATGATGGGTGATGGAAGAGAGGCTCAGATCAATAGTGATGGGGGGGCAGGGGTGGGTTGTTGCTGGCATTACTGCTGGTTCGGTGCGTGCATTACTGCCGGTTTGATGTGCACAAAAATGTGCTCCACATGCGTGCAGATTTGCACATAAATAGGTCTGCACATGCGCAAAACATTAAGTATAATCTATATTGCCATTGTACAAAATAAATACAATGAAATTGGTTAAAAAAATGAAATAAAAATTTGTGTAATGAAAATTGTTCTGTGCACATGCAGAACCGAAAATCAAGATGGTGGGGCTGCAGGAGAACTGGTTTGGGGGTGTGGCAAGCCTGGATCACTGCCAGTTCCAGTGACACAGGCTGCCAAACCACTACCAATTCACCTGAACCGGTCCGAAATGGTAGGAACCCACCACTGGGGGGAGGGGTCGTGAATGTCTTGCTAAGGTTGCCATGAGGATAACAGATAGAAATAATAAACTTAGGGATTATTCACCAGTGGTGGTGATTTATGAGTTCATCATTCCAAACAAAGCCTACCAGCGAGGCAGAAGCAAGGACAACAATTTACCAATTCAGTCATACAGGAGGTCTTCTATATGACCTCCTGGGATCATCTGGAAGATGATTCCAGCCTGCCTCAGCAGCAAGCAGATCCTAACATGAAGCACCTCATGTGAACACATATCTTCAAGCAACAGCAAGCAAATTACGTTGAAGTAGGGCAAGAAATGACTGTTAAAAAACCAATCCTCCCTCATCATTTGATTTCTTCAGTCAGACACTTTTTCACATTTTATTTCAGCAAAAACATCTCAATAATCTTGAGTTAATTGTTGGGAACTGTAAACTGCTAAATTTGTTTTTACCCAAATCTTACCAGATTCTTTTACATGGATATCCTTCTTTAGCAGTTTGTCTAAAATAAAAGTATATACATACTGAGTTATTATAAATGTTGAACAACTCTACCATATCATTTGCTTCAAGAAAATAAAGGAGGTACAATGACAACATACACACCTAGTTCTATTGGCTTTTCTTTCTTATGTGTTACTAGAAAATAAAAGGAAGATCGGAATATGATTTTTGCATTTCAGAGTACAAAATAAATATTATGTCAGAGTGTACACAGTGTGACTATTTTTGAGACAACCCAGGAGCAAAATACAGTAAATAGAGGTTTTTCTTTCAAATAGTGATTTATCTACATAGAATATACATACACATACTAGGCAAAGTCAGGCAATCAATCATCAACAGCACAGAAACACACATGGAGAGAGAGAGATGCCCTCACAGGGTCTCTCTTATACAGACAGCCTCTTAAAGTGATAACTCTGCTGACTCATTCTCATTGCCTCATCATGTCAGTTTACAGCCTTACAGCAGCTGGTCAGCTATTAAATCATCATTACCCTGACATACTAATTCCATACATTAAACATGTTAAAATCACAGAGTGAGATCACTTTAAGTTAGTGATCTGACTTAATTCCACAATTAAAAGAAAGCAGGGTTGACAAGACCCTTTTGTTACTTTTCAAAATGGGGGGGGGGGGTTTGAATTTCACAGGTTTTATCCTCTGAGATCTTACCTGTTTGGTCTGCATGCACAGCCTTCTTTGGCAGCTTGGCTAAAATGAAAAGGTATAAATATATTGATTATTCCAAATGTTGAATATGGAAAATGAGTTTTTGGAAAAAAAAATTCAAGTAAGGAAAATAGGGGCATGCTTACCTGTTTCTATTTGTTTCCCTTTCTTACTTGCTTCTGGAAAGTAAGAAGACCAGAAAATTACTTCTACATTTGGTTGTTTATTAGCAAGCTGTGGGTGACACTCTACATAGAATCATATCATAAACTGAGATACCTTGAAGTTAAGAGAGTATTTTAATTTGACAGTTAAAATGAAGCATAGACTGAGTGGGGTCTTTTGACTAGAAAACCCAAGGGGGGCAGAATGTAGTCTATCATCCAATTTTGCAACTGTAATTCAGCATAATTCACTAGTTTTATGGCACATTCATTTCCACAGCATGTGTTTACGTAGTAATTGTCCAGAGTGGAAAAAGGGATTTTCTAGACATAGTCTTACATAGCACTTACCAGTTTTATTTACATGTATGTCTTTCATTGACACTTTGGCTAAAAAAAAACAAAAACATTTTGACTATGTCATAGTCACTATGACATAGATTGAACACAGATAATCAATATCCATTTAATGCCCATGTGTTTCAGAGAAGACACAATAAAGGAATACTTACCCATTTCTCTTGGCTTTTCTTTCTTGTGGGGTTCTAGAAAGTAAGAGGAAAACCAGACAATGATGTCAACATTTGGGAGTTGGGAAGAAAAGGTTCTACCCGCTGGCACAAAGACACTCATTTGTTCCTTCTCCTCTGCTAATTAAAGGAAATGGCAGCAGAGGGAAGAGGAACAGGAGAATGGAAAGGAGTTATTTTATTTCTATTCTTAGTTATTTTTTTTCTTATTGTATATTCATTCTAGTGGTGGGTTGCAGGTGGTATGCCCCGGTACGGGCATACCGGTGCCTGCCCGGAGCACCGGATACCGTTCTGGTACAGTGCTCCGGAAGGCCCACCCACCCACCCGAGCTCCTTACCTGTATTTGAGCTCTTTGGCATTTCCGCACATGTGCATGGAGCGCACGGTGCCTGCACGACACTCCACTGAGCAGTTGGAGCGTCGTGGAGGCTCGCAGAGGCGTCTGAAGAGGTAAGGATGCATTCACGTACTGCATGTATTTGTGCACACACTGCGTGTGTTCATGTGGTGGACGCCAGGCCCCGTTGCACTGTAACAGTTGCAATGGGATCCAGAACCCACCACTGAGTCATTCCCACAACCTTGTGTTAATGCTATACTCAAAGTAATTTCTGCATTTGATCTTATTCATATCTTACTGAATTTTTTAACATACAGATCCTTCTTTGGCAGCTTGTCTAAAATAAATGCCTTTAAATATTGGTTTAAACCAATATTAGAATAATATATGAACAGCATATTACATCCATATGATTCATAAAAGCAAAAGGGGACAGAATAAGAACATAGTTAAATTGTTTCTAGAAAATCAGAGACCAAAACATTATTTTTTTTACTAGGGTGTTTTATAGTAAAGTAAGTCAATGTTTTATAAAGAATAAAATGATAGAGAAAGATCACTTATAGAAAGTGAGATGTCTCAATTCACAATTAAAATGGAGATTGAACAAGCTTTTCTAACTAGATAATCCATAGTGGGAAGAATGCAGTATATTAATCATCTTTGATATTATTCCACTACTTAGTCACTTTTCTTAAGTCACTTAATAAGTATGGAAAACTCATTTCCACAGATCTGTCTTAATTTTCAGTAAATGTTCAAAGTGAAACATGTAATTTCATGCATATGTTTTCACCCAGGTCTTACCAGATTCTTTTACATGAATATCCTTCTTTGGCAGCTTGGCTAAAATAAAAAAAAGATGATGCATTTTAATTATGATAAAATCTGGAACCTAGGTTATTCATATTCATGTGTTTCAGGGATGCAAAGATTAAATACAGGTGCATACTTACCCGTTTCTGCCAACTTTTCTTTCTTGTGTGATTCTAAGAAAGAGGAAGACAAGAACATGATTTCTGTATTTTAGTGTTCATTGCATAGTGTGGGATTATCCCATATATTACAAACATCTGGGGCACAGATGTAAAAAGAGAAAGTTCCCTATTTTACATAAGTATAGTAATTAACTCCTCTTCCTGTTATACTCTCAGATGTGAGAGTAAAGTTCTCCCATGAGCAGAGATTTAAGAGAAATGGCATTTAAGGGAAGAGAACTAAGTATAAGGAAGCATCCATACTTGGCTGAGATGTGAGAAGGATACAGGCCAGCGGTGGGCTCCTGCCAGCTCTAACCTCTTCTATAGAAGAGGTTTCACAAATCTACAGTGCTGTTTAGAACCAGTTCCAGCTCCCTCCCCCTGCCCGTCTGCACATCTTCAAGATGAAGAGCGAGAGGAGGAATTTTAGGAGTTGAAGTCCATAAGTCTTAAAGCTTTTAAGTTTGAACACCCCTGGGTTTTTTTTTCCTAAAGGGTTAGGCGTGCAAGGGTCTTGTAACTTGACAGCTTTAAGACTTGCATGCTTTGATGCCAGAGTTCCTAAGCCAACATTTTGGTTGCTAAGCAAGAGCATTGTTAAGTGAGTTTCACCACATTTTACAAGTTGGCCACGCCCACCCAGTCATATGACTGCCAAGCCATTCCCACTTGGTCACATGGTTGGCAAGCCACTCCCACCCAGTCACATGGCTGGCAAGCCACTCCCACAAAGCAGGCAACACCTATAGAAGAGGGTCTAAAATTTTTTGAAACCCACCACTGATACAGGCAAAGAAGAGGTAAAAGGTAGGTGATGGAAAAGAAGCTCAGATCAACAGGAGGAAGGTGTCATGCAGTGTCTTGCTAAGGCTGGTTATAGATATGAATAATACACTTTAGGTTATACATTATAGATTATAGATTATAATCTATAGGTTATAGATAAGAATAATAAATTTAGGGAAAACCCAGTGTTGATTATTAATGAGTTCAATATTCCACCCAAGGCCTACCAGCCATACAGAAGCAAGGACTACCTCCAAACATCCTAGTTTTCTAGTAGCCACAGCTAACATGACATTGGATTTACAAGGATTCATGGCCAGACAGGATGGTTTGGTCCTCTTGTGGGATAACTGGAATCCAATAGTTCATCAACTCTAAAGACTATTTCTTTGGCCAACTCAGTCATACAGGAGGTCTGCTTCTGTTTTCTGATGGAAAACACCACTGTATGGGTGGATCACCTGATGAATTCCAGCAGCAAACAAACCCTACGCTGGAGCATCTCCTACGGGGACATTTCTTCAAGCAATGGTAAGCAAATAATCTTGGATGGTTAAATGATGAGTGCTAGAAAGCCAAGGATGGCCAGAAGGCACTCTATTACCCAGACTTAACATTTGATTTCTTCAGTCAAGCACATTTTCAAGGCAAACTCATGTTGATAGTTTTGGGTTAATTTATAGAAGGAATTGAAGGTTGTAAGTATAATGTGCTAGAATTGTTTTACTCAGCCCTTACCAGTTTCTTTTAAGTGCACATCACTCTTTGGCAGCTTGGCTATAATAAAGGGATACAAGTGCTCAGTTATTATAAACATTCACAACTTGTTTAAACTATTTGCTTCAGGGAACTAAAGGAGATACAATGGCAACATGCTTACCAGTTTCTGTTGGCTTTTCTTTCTTATGTGTTTCTAAAAAAAAGGAGGAAAATCAGAATGTGATTTCTGCATTTCAGTGTGCAAAATAAAAGCAGGGTGTGTGCTTAAAATTCCATACATTAAATAGATTAAAATCATAGAGAGAGATAATTTTTAAATCAGCACTTTTAAGTCCACATTTAAAACAAGAGATAGAAAAGGAACTTCTGACCAGATAATCTCATTGAACAGAACATAGTCTCCTATCTGTGCTTCATGTTTTATTTCACTTTACTTATGGAATTAATTTCTGTAGTTTTTATTAATGTTTGAGGGCATCAAATGGAATATTTTATATTTTTTCCGTCAGGTCTTACCAGTTTTGTTTGCATGCACAGCCTTCTTTGGCACCTTGGCTAAAATGAAAAAATTATGATAAATGTTGAATCTGGATAATCAATACCTGTAACACATCTTTCAGGTAAGCATAGGAGGGAAAATAAGACCATGCTTACCTATTTCTATTGGTTTTTCTTTCTTGTCTGCTTCTAGAAAGTAAGAGGAAGACATGGTTTTTGCATTCCAAATTTTAAAATAAGCAGTCTATAATTTAATACTTAACAAAGAATCAAGTCACAGACCGAGAGCACTTCAATTCCACAAGCAAAACTAATCTGGGATTAAATAGATTCTGGATTCAGTTGGCACAATGCACTTTATTATCTATTCTTTTTGTTTCTGTGTTTTTCTTCTTAAGGCTTACATGTCTTCTAAATTGAGAATAAGACTGAGCAGTTGCCATCCCTTCTTCCAGTAATAGGACTAAAATACAACACATCCATGTTTTCATGGTAGTGCTTATCTGCCAGTAATCAAGGAAATATTTCTTCTAGATCACCCACAATCTGGTGCCAATACCAAGAACCATTTTGAGGACATCTTCTTAAAAATGGCAAGCTCCAAAATGGTCTTGGAGCTGAAGCAACAGGACTGTGTGGATGAGGCCTAGGTAACCCACAGTTTGAAGAATATAGTATATTATTCATATTTTGTGCTTTATTTTACTAGGTAGTCATTTATGATGTGTAACATCCATTTTCACATTCTTCTGTTAATTTATATTAAGCATTCAAAGGGAACAACACGATTTCTGAAATATGTTTTTACCCCAGTCTTACCAGATTCCTTTACATGCACATGTTTCTTTGGCATTTTGGCTAAAAGAAGATAAAAAGATTTCAGTTATTCCACATTTTCAATATGTATAACCCATATCCATGTCCAATATTGTGTTTTGTGGTTTTAAAAGAAAGAAAATATTAACATACTAACCTATTTCTTTTGGCTTTTCTTTTTTATGTAATTCTAAGAAGTAGAAAGAACAAAACATGATTCTCCATCAGAGTCTATATAGCAAAGAGTATGTTTATTCCATATATTACAAAGAGTGAAATGATAAGAGCAAGAGCACGCACATACAACAATTCCACAATTCACCAATTAAAATAAAACTGGGATTCAACAATCCTTCCTTCCTTCCTTCCTTCCTTCCTTCCTTCCTTCCTTCCTTCCTTCCTTACTCCTCCCTCCCTCCCTACTCCCTCCCTCTCTCCTCTCCTCCATCTCCAATTTACAGTGACTAACCTACCTCTTTCCATTAATAGGATTGAAATGCAGTACATTCCATATATATAATATACAAAAGAACCACAAATAATCCACAATTGCTGGATGGAGCTCTCGCCTCACCAACAGGAGGTTATGAGTTCGATCCTAGGTAGATGCAGATGTAGGGTCTCCTGCTTGGGCAGGGGGTTGGACTAGATAACCTGTAAGTGCTCTACATGGGGCTGCCCCTGAAGAGCATTCGGCGACTTCAGCTAGTCCAGAATGCGGCCGCGCGAGCGATTGTGGGTGCACCTCGCTTCACCCACGTAACACCTATCCTCCGCGAGCTGCACTGGCTGCCTGTCGATCTCTGGGTGCGCTTCAAGGTGCTACTTATCACCTATAAAGCCCTTCATGGTAGTGGGCCTGGGTATTTGAGAGACGGCCTACTGCCAATTACCTCCACTAGACCGATACGATTGCATCGATTAGGCCTCCTCCGAATTCCATCTACTAGCCAGTGCAAACTGGCAACTACCCGGAGGAGAGCCTTCTCGGTGGCTGCTCCGACCCTCTGGAACGAACTCCCCATGGAGATTCGGACCCTCACCACCCTCCAATCCTTCCGCGCCGCTTTGAAGATCTGGCTGTCCCGGCTGGCCTGGGGTTAAGATTCCAACCCCACCCGAATTGTGTGACTGTTGTGCTCTCTTTTAACATGTTGTATTGTTTCCATATTGGAATACTGTTTGTCTTCCCCCCCCCTCCCTTTTTGAATTGTGAGCCACCCTGAGTCCCCCCAGGGAAAAGGGCGGCATACAAATAAAGGAAATGAAATGAAAGTTAACCTAGATAATCTGCAAGGTCTCTTCCAACTCTGTTAATCTGTTAATATGACCTTTCTTTTGACTAACCACAAACTACTCATCCACCCCAAAAGGCTCTCCAGAATAGCCACTTTTTCATAGCTTTCCAGAATTTCAGCAAGGAGGGAGCCAATTGCAGCAAGGAGGGAACCAATCTCATCTCTGGTGCCCCTGCTTAAAGGAAGGAGAGCAACAAGGCACTTTGAAAGCAATTTTCTCCATGAGTGGGAGAATGGTCAGATTCCAACTGGGGAAGGTAGTCTTACAGAGGCAAAATTTATTTTATTTCTTAGATTTATATTTTCCTTTTTCTTCCTATGCAATGCACAGTGTCCACTCCTCCCATTTCTGACATAGCGACACTTCATTGGACTCAGAGGAACTGTCTGAAACTCCACCATGGTTTCTATGGCTAAATGTGCAGGTCTCTGATGTAAGCCCAATACCATAACCATTGTATTCTTTCCATCTACCATTTTATTTCACTGATTACTCACTTGTCAAATCTTATACATATCCATAGTCTTCTATTGATTTATACAGTCTTTAAACTTATTTTTTTTAATCCAGGTCTTACCAGATTCTTGAATATGGATATCCTTTTTGGGCTGGGGTGCTGAAAAACAAAGACATTGGGTTTACGTACATTTAGAGCTGCTCTATCAATATATTTCAGGGAAGCCAAGACAACAGAAAATAAGCTGAAATTCACTAATTATGCTAAATGTTAAAAGCTCTTTTCTTCCTTCCTTCTTTCCTCCTTCCCTCCCCTCTAATTATCTAGATTGATTTTTCTCTTGTGCTTACCAGTTTCTTTCACATGCACATCCTTTTTTGGCAGCTTTGCTGAAATAAAAAGTGTAAATATTAAGATATGATAACCTTAAACATTATAGCATTTCAATATGCTTCACTGAAGGCAAGGTTAGGTAGGATGAATATTCTTACCTATGTCTATTGGCTTTCCCTTCTTATGTGTTTCTAGAAATTAAGAAGACCAGAACATGATTTCTGCATTAAATTATAATAAATAGTGTTCTTTCTTCCCATTTCTTCCCACAACCACTTTCTAAGGTTGGTTGGACTGAGACAGACAGACTGGCCCAAAGTCATTTACTCAGGCTCCTTGGCTGAATATAGACTTGAACCTGGGTCTCCCTGTTGCCAGTTCAACCTCTTAAGCCCTGCACCAACTTGATTCTCGTTAACCATTTTATTTTAGGCACTTTTTTCTCACCTCTTCCCGGTAGACCTAAAGAAGAAAATCAATTCCACAGGGAGGCTAAAACTACTTTTATTGAGTTTGGTTATAACAACAAAATTCTTGCAATTTGGATTGCGTTCTACCTCATCCTCTTCCTCCTTAATAAATTAGGGAGACATCTGCCTGAGCCACTACCAAATGTTATTTAGATATTCTGGACTTAAAAAATGTTTCATACCTTGTCATCTTGTCAATGGAGTTTGCCTACCACTATCAAGATCATTTTCTTACTCTCTACATTTTTCCTATACCACATATATTTTCCACTGTCTCATGTTAATTTATATTAAGTGCTAAAAGTAAAAAGTGCTTAGTGGAAAGAGAGATATGAATCCATGGCAATGATTATTCAGCATCTCTTCACTCACTGACCACAAGAGGGAAGCTGGATACACATAGATAACTCAGGATTTGTTTTGCTTCCCTCTTTTATCTATCTCATTCTGCCTGCTGTTTGTTTTATAGGCTTATTAATCTGAGTTCCCTTCTTTCTACATTTGCTCCAGAAATATATGCATGGAATGCATTTTCTTTTACTTTTCCCCAGGTAGGATGTAGCTAGCTTTGCCTATTCCTATAATGTATTGGCTTTCAGCAACTCTCTTTTCTTTTATAGATATTAAACCTGTGCAACTAATAGAAACTCAAGTCAAGTTCTAGCTCACACAAACACACCACTCTTACAGAAAATGTACTTTACTAGATTTATTTTTATCCAGATCTTAATAGATTTTTTGATAAGCTCATCTTTCTCTGAAAAGCTTGGTTAAAATTATTGTTTTAGGTTACTATAAACTTTGAACAGTACACCATGTCAGTGCTGCAGGGAGGCAAATTGGGGGGGGGAAGGAAAATGAGAATATTTACCTATTTCTACTGTTTTTTCTTTCTTATGTGGCTCTAGAAATAAGAGGAAGACAAAACATTTCTGCATTGGAATGTCCAGTGAAGTCAGTGAAACCTTTAATTTGATGTTCAAAATGAAGCCAAATTGAGCAGGTTCTTCTGAATAGAAAACCCAAAAATTGTAACATCTGATTCCAGGTTGATCATTTTAATTCATTGATTTCACAGAACATTCATCATCATAGAGTTGTGTTAATTTATACCAATTCTTCAAACAGAAAAGTGCAATTTTTTAGATTTATTTTTATATGACACTTACCGGCTTTGTTTACTTCTTTCTTTGGCACTTTGGCTGAAAGAAAAAGATTCAAACCTTTGGGCTATGACATAGATTGAATCCAAATGATCAATATCCCTTTAACGCCCATATATTCCAGAGGAGTGCAGAAGACAAAATAAGGGAGCTCTTACCCATTTCTCTTGGCTTCTCTTTCTTGTGGGGTTCTAGAAAGTAAGAGGAAAACCAGAACATGATTTCAACATTTGGGTGTTTATATTAAATGGAAAGATTCTTCTCCTGGCACAAAGACAGTGGTTTGTTCCTTCTCCTGCTGCTGTGGTCAGGGGTTGTCTACCAAGTTCAAAGTTAAAGGAAGGTACAGCAGAGGGAAGAGGAATATGATGTGGGAAAGGAGTCACCCTTGATTGAGGGCTTCTAGTGGGGAATGGAATCAGGCAGGCAGAGGTGGATTACTATATGGACAAGGGCAAGGGATATATAGACAGCTATGTACGAAATATTCCTGGAATAAGCAATGTCTAGTAAAACTGTGAGGAGATTACTGTGATGGTATGTGAAAATGACCTTGAGATACAGAAGCAACCTAGTCAGTAGTCTGATAAAAGGTAGTTTAGTCTGCCAGTGGGGGGAAAAGCTTAGAAAGCATTTCAGAAGGGACCCTCCCTCTAAAACAGTGTTTTTCAACCACTGTGCCGCGGCACACTAGTGTGCCGCGGCACAGTGTGAGGTGTGCCATGGGAAAAACACTCGCCCCCTCCCCCAAAAAATCGTTTTTAAAATGCGCTTTCTGAACTCGGCCTCTGTTGTCTTGGGAGCCTTCGGGGCGAATTCGCTTATCTCCCGCCGCCGTCGTCCCTTTCACCCGAACCAGAGCTAAGGCAAGCCCCGTGGCCGTTACACACGTGCGTGATCCTATTTTTTCCAGGGGACGACGAGCCCGAGAAAGAGGGAGCCGCGCAAGGGTGGGGCTTGTCATTGCAGGCTCTGGGCTGACCCTGCCTGAGAGCAGCTGCAGCTGCAAGCCAAGAGAAATTGAGAGAGAGGGAATATGCACGTTGCGCTCTCCAGAAGGGCTAGGAGTGGGTCTGGCGGCTAAGGCTAAGCAACGCGCGGCCTTCGCCGGGACTGACAGCCGCGGCGAAAGCAGCCCCCGCCGGCCGGCCCTTGCTTTTGTCTGCTGGGTAGTGAAGGCAGCGGCGGCGGCGGAGGAAGCAGCCCGGCGTCGCTGCTCGCCTTTCCTGCTCTGTGCGTGGGAGAATGTGTGTGTGTGTGTGTGTGTGTGTGTGTGAGAGAGAGAGAGAGGTAATTCATAAAATCCCTTCCCCCTCCAGCCATTCTTTCCCTTTCCTACAACTGACATTGGTTTTTTTTTAAAAAAAATTGTGGCGGAGGCTGTTTGCTTCAACGTGGCTTGCCTCATCTTTTGGGGCGGGAGGAGGGCTCTGCCATAATTCCACATTAGCCAACAGTTTTTCCATGCTAGAGCTAGAAGTGTTGTGTAAGCCCAATCTATATGAGAACCAATAGAAATTAGTGGATGAATTCAATAAACCATGGTTAACCATGTATAAATGTCTTGTGGAAACATTCCCATGTTGTCCTATTGCAAGTAGATTCGGTGGTGTGCCTCATGATTTTTTTCATGAAAAAAGTGTGCCTTTGCACAAAAAAGGTTGAAAAACACTGCTCTAAAAGACTAGTGATAAGTACTTTCAGTCTTGCAAGATTATTTTTAAGGGCTAATGATTCTTGATGAGTTACTCTACTTAGAGAACACTCCGTTTTGATTTTGGTAAACCAACTTTCCCTAAAAAGAAAGGGTAAACATTAAGTGTGAAAGTTCCAATATCTATGATTGTCTATGAAGTCATTTATAAGCAGTTGATATTTTCTAGTTAGATAAGATGGAGTAGCTTCAACTGGCCTATCCAACAAGCCAGCCATGAGAAAGAGGAAATCCAATGAGGATATATCTTTAACAAGCAAAAAGCCAATGATCTAAGAGGAAGGGCAAGAGATGAGCCTTAGGAAACCAAGAGTGGACAGAAGGCTCTCTATTATTCATCATTTAATGTTTTTTGTCAGGCTCTTTTTCAAAGTAATTCTTCATAATAATTTTGTGTTAACTGATGGGAATTACAAACTGCTAGAACTGTTTTGATCCAGATCTTACCAGATTCTTTTATATGAATATCCTTCATTAGAAGCTTGGCTAAAATGAAAAGTTAAAAGTACTGAGTTTTAATAAATGTGGCACAGCTGTAATATATTAATATGTTTAATCTAAGCCAGTGGTTCCCAAACTTGGCAACTTTAAGACTTGTGGACTTCAACTCTGCTGGCTGGAGAATTCTGGGAGTTGAAGTCCACAAGTCTTAAAGTTGCCAAGTTTGGGAACCACTGATCTAAGCAAAGGTGGGGCAGTAATTCAAGTTTACCTGTTTCTAATGGCTTTTCTTTCTTGTGGGGTTCTAGACAATAAAAGAAAGAGCAGATTATTATTTCTTTTGTCTTCATAGAGTTGTGATAAATGATTATATTGGAGCCATGGTGGCGCAGTGGTTAGAATGCAGTACTGCAGGCTAATTCTGCTGGCTGCCAGCAGTTCGGCAGTTTGATTCTCATCTGTTCAAGGTTGACTCAGCCTTCCATCCTTCCAAGGTCGGTAAAATGAGGAGTCAGATTGTTGGGAGCAATATGCTGACTCTGTAAATCGCTTAGAGAGGGCTGTAAAGCACTGTGACCTTATTAAGGGTGATTGTTTCACTATTAAGGCTAAGTGCTATTGTTATTATAACAATTCTTCAAACAGATAGATGCAATTTTCTAGATTTATTTTTATATGGCACTTACCAGTTTTGTTTATAAGCACATCTTTCTTTGGCAGTTTGGCTAAAAGAAAAAGATTCAAACATTTTGAATATGACATAGAGTGAACACAAATGATCAACATCCCTTTAATGCCCATATGTTCCAGGGAAGTATAGACAGGGGTGGGATTCTACTGGTTCAGATCGGTTTGGGTGAACTGGTAGCTCCGACTATGACCTGGGTCTGCCCACCCGCCCCTGTTCTATCCTGTCCTGCTTTCCTGCTTTCTAGCTCATATCAATCATGTGGCACAGCTGATTCCCCCTCCCTCAAAGCTGTTTTACTTACCATTGCTGACTTGGAAGGTAAGCAGCTGAGCTTCTAAATGCTCCATTTTCAGCACTGCGCACATGCACAAAGCACACATGCGCGCAAAGCGCACGCTCACCAAACCAGCAGCATCCCACCACTGAGCATAGAAGACAAAATAAGAGAGCTCTTACCCATTTCTCTTGGCTTTTCTTTCTTGTGGGGCTCTAGAAAGTAAGAGGAAAACCAGAACATGATGTTATATTTTGGTGTTCCTACTAAAAGGAAAAGTTCTTCCCCTGGCACAAAGACAGTGGTCGGTTGGTTTGTTCCTCATTCTGCAGGCAGGATAAGGAACCGCCTGCAGGGTAAGGTCAAGGGTTGCAGCAATTTCTCTGCCAAGTTCAAAGTTAAAGGAAGGGGCAACAGAGGGAAGAGGAACATGATGGGGGAAAGGAGTCATCCTTGGTTGTAAGCTTCTAATGGGGAATGGAATCAGGCAGGCAGAGGAAGGCCAAGGAAGACTACTACATGAATAAGAACAGAGGGTAGAGGGTAGAGGCAGCTATGCAAGAAATGGTCCTGGAATAAACAATGTCTGGTAAAGCTGTGAGGCGATTACTGTACTGTAATGGTACGTGGAAGTGACCTTGGGAGACAGAAGCAACCTTGTCAGTGGTCTCATAAAAGACAGCTTAGTCTGCAGTGGGGGAGAAGTCTTGGTAGCATTTCAGAAGGAACACTCCCTCTAAAGGATTAAAAAAGGAGGATAGAAATACCTTCAGTTTTGCAAGATTCTATTTAAGGACTAATGATTACTGATGGGAGTACTGTACTTAGAGAATACTCAGTTTTGGTTTAAAGTATTGGGTAGACCAACTCTCCCAAAAAACAAAGGATAAACTTTAAATGTGAAAGTTCCAATATCTGTGATTGTCAAAACTAAATTAACTATGGAGGGAATCTATAACCAAATGATATTGTCCTTCTACAGGTTTAGAGCTATAAGTTTAGGTTTAGAATGCTGGCAACACTAAAAGCAAAACATTATACACATGGAGGAAGTCTTTTTCTGCTCTCTGATAGATAATAGATTTTCTAGTTGGATAAGCTGGAGTACCTTCAACTGGTCTCTAAAGCAAGTCAGCCCTGAGAAGATATACATGAGAATATATCTTCAACAACTGATAAGGAAATGATCTAGGAAGCAGGGCAAGAGATGATCCTAGGAAAACAAGAGTGGGCAGAAGGCACTCTATTATTTATCATTATTTGGGTTTTTTTCCTCAGTCTCTTTTTCAACGCAACTCCTCATAATAATTTTGTGTTAACTGATGGGAAGTAGATCTCTTTTGATCCAGATCTTACCAGATTCTTTTACATGGATATCTTTCATTGGTAGCTTAAGTTAAAAGTACTGAGTACTGAGTTTTAATAAATGTTGCACAGATGTGATATATTAATATCATTCACTTAAGTAAAGGTGGGGCAGTAATTCATGTTTACCTGTTTCTAATGGCTTTTCTTTCCTGTGGGGTTCTAGACAATAAGAGAAACATCAAAACATTATTTCCCTCATCTTCATAAAGTTGTATTAACTTATAACAATTTTTCAAACAAAAATGTGCAATTTTCTCGATTTATTTTTACACGGCACTTACCAGATTTTTTTACATGCACATCTTTCTTTGGCAGTTTGGCTAAAAGAAAAAGATTTAAACATTTTGAATATGACATAGTCACATAGATTGAATCCAATGATCAATATCTCTTTAATGCCCACATGTTCCAGGGAAGCACAGAGTATCTTATAAGAGAGCTCTTACCCATTTCTATTGGCTTTTCTTTTTTGTGGGGGTCTAGAAAGTAAGAGGAAAACCAGAACATGATATCAACATTGGGATCTTCATACTAAAGAGCCCCTCCCTCTGGCAGCAAGCCATCCCTGAGAAAGAGGATCCCATACAAGGATATATCTTCAACAAGTGATCAGCAAATCATCTAGGAATCGGGGCAAGGGAAGAGCTCTAAGAAACCAAGAGTGGGCAGAAGGCACTCTATTATTCATCATTATTTTAATTTTTTTTCACAGTCTCTTTTTCAAGTCAATTCATCACCACAATTTTGTGTTAACTGATGGGAAATGTAAATTGTTGGATCCTTTTTGATCCAGATCTTACCAGATTCTTTTATATGGATATCCTTCATCGGTAGCCTGGCTAAAATGAAAAGTTAAAAATATGAGTTTTAATAAATGTTGCACAGTTGTACTATATTATATAAGTTTCACACAAACAAAGATGGGCCAGTAATTCATGTTTACCTGTTTCTAATGTTTTTTCTATCTTGTGGGATTCTAGAAAATAAGAGAAAGACTAGAACATTATTTCTCTCATCTTCATAGAATTGTGTTAACCTATAACTATTTTTCAAATGCAAAGATGCTTATTTTCTACATTTATTTTTACGTGGCACTTACCCGTTTTGTTTACATGCACATCTTTCTTTGGCACTTTGGCTAAAAGAAAAGGATTCAAAGATTTGGGCTATGACATAGATTGAATCCAAATGATCAACATCCCTTTAAAGCCCATAAGTTCCAGAGAAGTGCAGAAGACAAAATAAGAGAGCTCTTACCCATTTCTCTTGGCTTCTCTTTCTTGTGGGGCTCTAGAAAGTAAGAGGAAAACCGAACATGTTTTCAACATTTGGGCCTTCATACTAAAGGGACCCTCCTTCTAAAAGACTAGAAAGAGGAGAAATATTTTCAGTCTCACAACATTCTATTTAAGGGCTAGTGATTACTGATGGGAGCACTACAATTTAGAGAACATTATAGAGTCTCTTCTTGACCAGGGGACTGGACAAGAAGACCTCCAAGATCCCTTTCAGTTGTATTCAATTCTTCCAGTCTAACAGTCAGTTTTGGTTTCGGTATTGGGTAGACTTACTCTGCCTGAAAAGAAATGATAAACTTTAAGTGTGAAAGTTCCAATATCTCTGATTGTCAAATTTAAATTAACTATGGACAGCATTTATAACCAATTGATATGATCCTCCCATAGGTGTTAAAGCCCAGAATTTTGGCAACACTAAAGATTCATTCTCCAGGCAACACAGAACAGACATGGAGGAGGTCTGTCTCTGTACTTTCAAAGAAAATACAATTTTCTAGTTGGATAAGCTGGAGTAGCTTCAACCAGCCTCTCCAGCAAGTGAGCCCTGAGAAAGAGGATCTCATACAAGGATATACCAGTATCATCAACAAGTGATAAGCAAATGATCTAGAAAGCAGGAAAAGGGATGAGTCCTAGAAAACCAAGAGTGGGCAGAAGGCACTATATTATTATTATTTTAATTTTTTTTCACAGTTTCTTTTTCAAGTCAACTCATCATCATAATTTTGTGTTAACTGATGGGAAGTGTAAATTGCTGGATCCATTTTGATCCAGATCTTACCAGATTCTTTTAAATGGATATCCTTCATCAGTAGTTTGGCTACAATGAAAAGTTAAAAGTACTGAGCTTTCATAAAAGTTGCACAGTTGTAATATATTAATATATTTTGCATAAGCAAATGTGCGGAAGTAATTCATGTTTACCTGTTTCTAATGGCTTTTCTTTCTTGTGGGGTTCTAGACAATAAGAGAAAGGCCAAAACATTATTTCCCTCATCTTCATAAAGTTGTGTTAACCTATAACTATTTTTCAAATGGAAAGGTGCAATTCTCTGCATTTATTTTTACATGTCACTTACCAGTTTTATTTTCATGCACATCTTTTTTTGTCACTTTGACTAAAAGAAAACACAGACAAACATTTGGGCTATGACATAGATTGAATCAAAATGATCAATATCCCTTTAATGCCCATATGTTCCAGAGAAGAGCAGAAGACAAAATGAGAGAGCTCTTACCCATTTCTCTTGGCTTCTCTTTCTTGTGGGGTTCTAGAAAATAAGAGGAAAACCATGATATCAACATTTGAGTGGGACCCTCCCTCTAAAAGACTAGAAAGATGAGGGGAGAAATACAAGGCAATATCAGCAATTCCCCATATTCAATCAGACTGGCATTTCTTTGGTGCACCATCTCCTGGGGTTTCCTCAATAAAGTGTGCCTGGCACAGAAACAGGCCACATAGGGGATATTGTGCCCCTGCCTGGCAACAACTGAGACCTCACCTAAACCATCCACCAGATCCACAGAGTAAACCATAAGCTCCCTCAGAACTCCATACAGTTCATCAGTCATCTGGGGATGGCTAATAGAATAGGCCATCTCTTCCCATGGGAGAGGGCAATGGAGGGAATCAAAACATTTGGTGTGTTTTTTTTTTTTAGCAATTAGTCACTTCTCTTGGAACTCTCATTTCTGTAGCCTTTTATTAATTTTCAAAGTGGAAAATGGAATTTTCTGGAATTATTTTTACTTAGATCTTACCAGGTTTTTTTGCAAGCACAGCCTTCTTTAGCAGCTTGGCTGAAAGGAAAAGATTTAAGAATATTGATTTGTATAAATATTGAACGTGGATAATTAATATACGTACCATATCTTTCATATAGCAAAAGTGGGGAAATTAGACCATACCTACCTAGATCTATTGGCTTTTCTTTCTTGTCTGCTTCTAGAAAGTAAGAGGAAGATTTGAACATGATTTCTGCATTTAGGTGTTCAAAATAAACAATTGGTGACTCCATGCTTAACAGAAAAAGTGATAGAGTGAAGACACTTAAATATAGAATTTTTTAATTCCCCAATTAATCCTATTGGACAGAATGCAGTCTTCTATCTACATTTTTAAAATAATTTTATTGCTTTTAAAACAACAACAGAAAAAAGCAAAAGGAATAAAAGGATACATACATTATCAAAACAATGCATAAGAAGTGCTTAAAAATAAGTGAAAAAGTACAACAGAAAAAATAGGATACAGAGTATAATAAGTTGTTAGAACAATAAACAGATATAGTTCTATATATAATCTAATACAAACATTATTAAGGTATATATATTTCTAATACATTTATATGACTTTCATCCTTTTTTTAACCTACAATACTTTGTAAAACTGAGTCTCATATTTTCATATATTTATCCACACAAAGTATACATTCTATAGGCAATCCACTCATAGGTAGAAACTGTAATCAGACTTTCAATCCAGCAAAGCCACACATTTATCTTTTCAATGTTGCATTATCAGTCTTTTAGCTACAATAAAGGCACAGAGAATCCATGTCGTTCAGTTGTCAAATTCCATGTACTAGGTATGTAATTTAAGATATTATCCTCAGAAAGTCTCAGCTTTTGTTGCACCGTCAACATTTATGTAGTCCATTATTTTGTCTGAAAATTTAATGCTTTTAAAGAAGCATTGCCATTACTGCATCCCAACAAAATGCTGTCCTACACAATTCTTTTTTATACAAATATAATGGAGCCCAATAAATTCTAAATATTATGTTTGGTTCTATAAGTAATTTGAGATCTATTGATATTCTTGGTATAGATCTTAAGTCTCATTGTCTAGGCAATACAGGAACCTCTAATTCTTTATTCCACTAATCGTTTACATTTTTCATATTGAATTGATTTATTAATAATATCTGTTGAAATGAATAGTTGGTTTCTTTGTTTTAAAAGGTTTAACTAGTTGTTCTCATATCTCAAGGTGTCTCAGAAAGTGAAAACGCTGCTGATTCAAACAATGCTGTTAACAATTATTGTAGCTGTAAATATTGCCATTGAGTTACATCTAATAAATGATATTTGTCCCTTAGCATATCATATGTTAAAAATTTGCCAGCATCATCTACCAACTGATCCAAAGTCAATATTTCCATTTTCATCCAATTTTTCCATATCAACATTTCCCCCCCAGATTTTTAATATTGGATTTCCCCATTAAGTCAATTTAGCATGGTTGACAAAAGATTGAATCATATCCTATCAATGTGTGATATTCTAGTTCAATAGTTTTCATATAGAATGGTCACTTCTGTAGTCTTTGATTAATTTTCAAGGTAGAAAGTTGAATGTCCCAGATTTTTTTCCCCTTAGCCTTACCAGTTTTGTTTGCATACACAGCCTTCTTTGGCAGCTTGGCTGAAATGAAAAGATTTAACTATATTGATTATCACACATGTTGAATATTTAGACTTAAAACAACTTTTAGGTAAGTAAATGAAGGAAAATAAGAGCATGCTTACCTATTTCTATTGACTTTTCTTTCTTGTCTGGTTCTAGAAAATAAGAAGAAGGTTTGAACTTGATTTCTGCATTTGGGTATTAAAAATAAACAGTGAATGATTCCATATTTAACAAAGAAGGAAATAATACATTGAAGGCACTTAGCGACAGAATGATTTAATTCCTCAATTAAAATTAAGGTATAATTCAGGAGACTCCTCTGACTACATAACTCACATATTCATTTTGTTGATTTTAAAAAAATAACAAGGTTTATATGACCAGAAAATGATTTTAAATGCATTTAAATGTTCAAAATAAACAGTCTATAATTTAATACTTAACAAAGAAGCAAATGAGAGATTGAGGTCACTTTAATTCCATAAATAAAACTAATCTGGGATTGAATAGATTCTGGATTCAATTGGCAGAATGCACTCTTATTATCTATTCTTTTTTGTTTCTGTGGTTTTCTTCTTAAGGTTTATATGTCTTCTGATTTGAGATTAAGCCTGTGCAGTTTCTATCCCTTCTTCTAGTAATCTGGATTCAATACCAATATCCAATATGAGGACATCTCCTCAAGAAAAGTCAAGCATGTTGGAGCCAAAACTATAGGGCTGTGTGAATGAGGTCTAGTAATTTATTATGCAAATGTTTGGCTTTATTTCACTAGGTAATCACTTATAATGCATAACATCCATTTCCAAAATCTTCTGTTAATTTACACTAAGTATGCAAAGGGAACAGTACCATTTCTGAAATATGTTTTTTTACCCCAGTCTTACCAGTTTTCTTTACATGCACATGTTTCTTTGGCACTTTGGCTAAAAGAAGAAGACATAAGGATTTTAGTTATTCTACAATTTGAACATGTATAATCTATATCCATGTCCAATATCATGTTTTGGGATTGTAAAAGAAAGAAAATATTAACATACTAACCTATTTCTATTGGCTTTTCTTTTTTGTGTGTTTCTAGGATGTAAGAAGAAGAACAGGGCATGATTTCTCCATCAGAGCCTATAAGGGTATGCTTATTCCATATATTACATATCATTAGTGAAATGAGAAACCAAGATCACAGTTAATTATTCTTGTGATTTTATAATTAAAGCAAAGAAGGGATTAAGTGGCTCTTATTTTCTTCCACTTGTACTGTATATTGCTGTTTATTTTTGTTATTGCTGCATATTCTCCAAATTTAAGTAGCCAATCAGATATCAACAGAATTGTTTATTTCTTCCAATTCTGTGGAAAATTTATCCTCATTGCCATGAAGCAAAGTAAATTGTGGTTTTGTTCTTCAAAATTTATATTAAATGAGAAACCCATGCTTGTCATGGGTAACAGAATGAATAAAATTCTTCATTAGTAGAATGTTAATACTACTATTTATGAGACACAAAGGAAGATAAACATTTAAATGGACAAATTATCAAACAAAGTTTGGTAGAAGCATGGAATTCTATATGGAAAAAATAAGCCCATTAGATAGACTTGTCAGTGGGTCCTTTAAATGCCTTTCATATGGGAAATAATTACAATAAGAAAAATGCAATTACATAAGCAGACATGGTTCATTCAGACTCAGTGAATGGATTGAAGACATAGCAAGAATTATTCAGTGAAGACCAGAATATGGATGATTTTGAGGCAGCGGATCGGGGGCCTTAGGAATTAGTCCTAAGTAACTCATAGGAAGAAGATTTAGTCTATTTTTCCATGTCATTTTATTTCATTACTCAATGTCTTTTATGGCATGCTGACATCAACAACCTTGTATGAATTAATACAAAGTGTTCAAAATAGAAAGTGTAATTTGGGGGAGAAATATCTAGGTCTTACCAGATTCTTTCACATGTGCAGCCTTCTTTGGCTTGTCTGCTAAAATAAAAGGGTAAAAGAATAAAGTTAAATTTTCAATGGCATTCTATATCAATATGTTTCTGGAAAGGCAGAGGTGAGAAAATGGGTGTAGTTTCCTACTTCTATCAACTTTTCTTATTGTATGGTTCTGGAAAGCAAGAGGAAAACAAGGACATTGTTTCTGCCCTACAGAGTATTTAGTAAGCAGTGTAGTGTTTCTACATTGAACAGAAAATGAAATGATAGACTGTGAGCTTGTAGACAGTGAGCTTACTCATTCCCCAATTAAGACTTTGAAAGGGCAATTAGTTTGTTTTATTCCAAGAGAGAAGAAGTGAGGACATATTTTCCTTTTTTGTAAGTTTACAGTGCTCATAGAGAACCAAGGATGAATCACAACTTAGCTTTGCAGCAATGACGGCTAACTATTGTTTGTATGCCAGCAAACAAGAAATGTCTTGTCCAACCCACTCACTTACTTACAAGAACCTCTTCTCTCCTCCCAGGAAAAAATAAAAATAAAATAAAATAAAAACCTATTGCCATAGAGGCAAATCATCTATAGAGAGATATAAAGGTCCTTCTCTTGTCTCTAAACAGACAAGTCATGTGCAAGAAAACCAAACTAATAAATAAGTGTTTATTTGCTTATTTAAAAGATGTATATAGGCACTCATTTTAAGTAACTCTGGGCAGCTCACAACAGCCAATTAATATTAAATTAATATGCATGTCAGAATATTCTAAAATGGGAGAAATGAGTGATCAGTGTTTCAAAAGATCATGTAAGGAGCAAAATACCATTATAAACATTCTACAATTTAACCATATATGGCAAAATCATGCATTGAATCAATGAGAAATGGCAACATGGACCTATGTTTCTAACTTCTGTAATGACCCCAATATTGATATCTGATATACAGTGGTGGGTTCAGGATCCCATTCCAACTGGTACCGTGGGCCTGCGCATTGCCCACATGGACACACGTGCATGCATTGTAGCTGCCAGTGACACTTCCACAAGCCTCCGTGATGCTCCAGCTGCATGTTGAAGCTTCGCTCAAGTGCTGTATGCGCCATGCATGTGCGTGGAAGCGCTGAAGGCTTTAAAGGACAGGTAAGGAGCTTGGGTGGGCAGGTGACCACCATACCTGAATGGTACCCGGTGCTCTGGGCAGGCTCCGATACGCCCATATCGGGGCGTACCGCCTGCAACCCACCACTGCTGATATAGATCCAATAATCATTGCTGGATAAACTTTTCTATTACCTGTTAGTTTCCTTTATTCATTAGGCACAGAATTATGTTTTCATAACAACTTGGTTTTAGAAATGGGATCAGAAACAATGATTGGTAAGTAGCTGGGGAAACAGGATCTGGCATCCCGGCATTAAGCCCCTAGCAATTGCATCAGTGGGTTGCTGAATCCAATTTAGTGTTGCTTCTGCCCTGTCAAGAAATGGCCCTAGGCTATGAAATTCAGACTAGAGAAAAATATTTGCCCCTATAAATAATGTCTCAATGCACATTGAAGCCTTGCTACTATTGCAACACAGCTCAGAACTCAATTCAATGTTATATTAGCAATCATATGATTACATTTTTTGATTAACATTATAAATAATATATTAATAATATGAATGTGATAGAATTGACTAAACATTTTATTATATTTAATTGTTGCTGTATTAATTAACATTTTCTCCATGATTTACTCAGCAGTGACTGTCTAAGCATAATTGGATATAATGGAGGTTATCTGACATTATTTCCTGACATCTACTACTTTCTCTTCACACCATTATTCATGGGGGAGAAAGCTCCCATCTCTTTTCCAGTAGTACTAAGGGGGAATGAGGCAAATGGTTATATCTCTCTTTTAACAAACATCTTGTGACTAAATAGCATTATGTATTGCCTCATTTCCTGAAGCATGGGCTGTGGAGTATACATAATTTCCAAATCACAAATTGGGTATCCAACATCCTCTGACGCTACTTGAAAAGGCAGTGGGGTGTCATAACAGAAAGAGAATAGAGATCACTCATATTGATGGCTCAGGAAGGAAAGGGAAGCTGGCAGAAGAGGGTGGGACAAGCCCATCTGCTACTTGTGGAATATCTAGAAGATCAACTCCCCAAATCTCAAACAGGTGGTGAGACAATCAGGAAGGCATCAAGCTTTCTTTGTAAAAGACCTAGGCTTGCTATCAATTGACAGCAAGTCAACTTGTGAAAATATTTTCTAAAGCACAGCATTGTCCCTAGAGTAGCTTTGCTAGAAACTGACAGAATAAACATATTTTGTTTCCTTTAAAGAAAAATTGTTGTCAAGACTATGAAATCACACATAGTTTAAAGTCAAAATCTCATCAGTGTTACTTCTATAGTAAGGAGTTTTCTCATCAGCCTGCAGATTTCTTCCTGTAGCTAGCTTGCTCCCCCTGCCTGATTCATTCAGAAGTCTCAATATCAATGAATCAATTTTACTATATACTTAGTATTGCAGTTGTAAAGTTTGAAACTTGTAATCACAAGAGATGATTATTTCAATTGATTTTTTTACACAAATGGCTAATTCTCATGAGTAAAACTATAGTAGAAGAAGAGTATTTTGAGGAAAGAATTGAGAAAGCAAGTTTGAGATTATATCTGAGCAGTTGCACCCAAATGTTCAAGTATGTTAGTGATCCAAACATGAAATGGTGCACCAGCATAACCCTTTCCCCTTTCCTTTTGCTAAAAAAAGACATTTAATGGACTTTAGTTGTGGTCATATAAATAGTAATGTCCAGAGGCTCCAGGCTCATCCAAACCATTTATAGTGTCAACATATTCTGAAAATTTCTTTTGATGCATGTGTGTGGAATCTAGCAAATGGAAAGAATTAAAGTCTATTTATAGCTACTGTAAAGAAGATTGAAAGTTACTTCTTTATAATCTTTATTTTCCTTTGCTTACCTTTTTCCTTTTCTATTTTTTTCACTATTTTTTATTTATTATCTTCATTTTCTTTTATGGCTTTTACTTTGTTAAGCATTTCTTCAATAAAAATTATAGTATATACTATACTACAAAAGTATACTACATATATTTTCCCCATATCTTTTTACCCTGTTAATAAGCAAATAAACATGCAATACACTATACAGAAACATTTTAATCAATGTGTAACTAAACTTTTATTGTTTATATTGTGCATTATAGTTATTTTAATTTAAATATACACTATGATTTTAATATTTTGTAAGTCCTCCTGAGAAACTCAATTTTGAAGGGGGTATGTTTATCCAATTTCAAAGAAAATACATGCATGGGATTTTAATGATAAAATATACAAATATGTGAAAGCCTAACTAATTCTGTAGGAACTGCTTCTGAATAAACATTTCCGCAACTGAACTGCAAACATTTTATTGTGCAAAATTTTTATTTCTCCATGGGAAATTTATTGAAATTTATTTCAGTCAAACTTAAATCCAAGTTTCCTCCTACTGCCAGATTTTTTTATGATCACTCTGACTTTTGAATTCATGCTGGAATTCACCTAAACATTAATCCTTTCACATTTGAAGCTGTTCAGTCATTCATATATATTACTATATAGTTTCAACAAAAGCTCTGTGTTTTATTTAAATATTTTTTCAGACAATACATTATTTTTAGAATAATTCAGCCCCATAAGCATTTTCAGCGATTGTTGCAATATTGACACAAACAATTTGTAAAAAAAAAATTTTCTGATGAATATTACAAGTTTGTTTCAGCAGATGGCAGCATGTAGCTTACTTTTCAGAGAAACAAGCAAAACTGGGCTTGGTTATTACTTGAATATTTCAGGGAGCTGGGCAGACTGGGATGTTAAAAATATCTGCAAAAAAAGTGGGTTTGTTTTTAAGAATGAGCAATTGCTTTATAATGTCATTTTGTTAGTGGATGTCATCATTCTGCAGAGCAATGAATGTACTCTCATGAATGCCTTTTAATGTTGATATTCTTCACAAAGGAATAATACTAGTCAGAATGGATAAATGAGGATTTAGACATTGTGAAGAGTATATTTGAAGTCATCTGCAATGACCTGAGTCACTGTAATTGGAGGAACAATTTACAAAATCATTTTCTTGTGGGACTTTTTGAATAATCTGTTGCCTTAGAATAATTATATTATACCTTCAGCATCTGTTTCTTCCTTTCACTTACTCTATACAGATTTTTTTTAAAGGATAAGATTTTTCTTTAATTGGGGTCATCTATTTGGTGCCCAGACTTGTGGGGCACAGAATCAAACCAAAAACTATTCAAGAAAATTATTCTCTCTTTTTTTACTTTCTCACGTGCCTCCTCTTTTCTAAAAAAAAGTGGCTAAAGAAGGACACTGATTTGCAGAAGCTTATTCATGCCTATAGATTCAACTTTAGAAATAATGTTTATCATAGTGAAGTGTTCAGAGTAGAAATACCAAATATCTTATTATAGTAGAAAATTTGTAACCAGGTAATCCATGTTGTTGAGTTTTCCACAAAAACAGGTAAAGAATGACTATATAACATTAAATATGGGATGATCTTCTGAAAAAAGGAGCAAACCTGAGGTAAGCCAGTAAAAATATATCTTTTGCTCCCCCCCACACACAAAAAAACCCCAATGTATTCTTTTGCAGGAAGGCTTTCATCTATGTCTATATTTGCAAACGTGGCCAAATATTTTACAGAAATGCAGTGAACATCCACTGAGCTTGCCTTCCAATGGCCCTTGTTTCAAGAAATTCCACCCTCAGCAATTAGATGCTGGACATGTTCTGTGAAGAAAAGCTTTCCTTCTGAGATTTGCAAGGTTCGCTCCTCATGGCTAAGCCACAGAGCAGGGTAGTGTGCTTAGTTTTGAGTTAACAGAATGAGTGAATCCAATTATTGTGGTTTGTAAATGATTATGTATGGTTTTGTCAAATTGCCAGGGAACCCACTACATTATTTTTATTTTCAGAGAACAAAAAGAGTTCCTACTCATTTGAACCAACAGATGGCACTCTGGGGCAATTAAATAAAAGAATAATAATAATAAAAAGAAATGCATGCTGCCCAAAAGGGTGATTGAATAATCCTGAAAACAAAGCAAGAGAAAATAATTGAATTATTTACCTGGTGTTGCCACTTTTACAGAAACTGGCTGGGGGGATGTAGGAGTTTTTGCTGGCTCTTGAAACGAGAACAAATTAAAGCAATCATAACAGGGCATGCCATAACAAAATAATTAAATAAGATGGGGAAACAAATAGGAAAAATATTGCCCTTAGTACCCTTCTGATAAGGAAAAAAAGAGGAAATAATTAAAAGAAGTTGTTTCTTGGAATGCTATTAAGTCAAAAACAGGGGGAGAAAGCGTGATTTGAAATCAAGTGATAATTACTAATATTAACAAATGTAGATTTTTGTATTATACAACTCATCATCACAATTTAATAGTCATTTCACAAACCACACTTGATTTGCATCAAAAGACATAGCTGGAATAACAGTCTCCCTGAAGGTAACTAACGTCTCTAAATCTGTGCTCTCCTCCTCCAAAATAAAACAAAACAGGTTATTGCCACAGCTCAATGACACTAGCTCAGCGTTGATATTCATGTATGTGTGCAAACAATGAACAATCTGGATTGTGTTTGATCCATCTTTTATGATAAATGGGAATACCCATCCCCACTTCAGGTCAACGGGGCTACGTGTGATTAGAGTCAGGTCACAGCCTGTCTCTGTGCAAAACATGCCTGTTTGACAAGAAAATAATCAAACACTCCTTCTGTAATGCAGAAGATAAGTGCTACTCAGAAGAGAATATTGAACTATGATCGTTTATGTCAGGGGCATGATGGACTGCGGCATCCATTTTCCTTGGGAGGAAGATGCCATGCTGAAGGATCAGAATTGTCCATCAAAGCTGTACGTTTCAGCATCTGCTACCCAAATTGAACAATTGAAAACAGCAGCAACAAGAAAGAGCAATCATATTTGTATTTTATCTTTCCTGTGATGACCTTTTGCTCTGGGGGGTTCTCAAGTATTCATATATATTTTTCCTGCTTTTGATGATCCAAAGTCTTCCCTTTATTCATGCATCTACTTCCTGGGAACTTAATGCCACAATTGGAATACTTACACCTGTGGAAGAGCATGATTCCTCCTGATCCCCAAATGAGAAACGTGTGATACTGAATTGTATGTAGACTTTAGAGGTGCTAAAGAAGCACAGTGAGAATAACATAACTGCAATATGCTGGAAAAGATCTGAAATGAGTAGACCTCCTTTCAGATGTATTTGCCTTTTTTTCTTTCTTCCTTAAGTACCTGGATGCCTTCTGCAATTCTGCAATTCAGGGGGATCCTTGATTTACAACCATTTGTTTAGGGATTGTTCAATGTTACAGTGGCACTGAAAAAGGGTTACTTATGACTAGTCCTCACACTTTTCGTTGCATCATCCCTGTAGCCATGTGATAATAATTTGACAATTGGCATGTATTTATCGCTGTCCAGCATTTTGGGATCGTGGGATCACTATTTGTGACCTTCCCATCTGGTTTTGCACAAGTAAAGCCAATGATGGAAGCCAGACTAATGTTTAATGACCGATTCACTTAACAACCATGGTTAAAAAAAGGTTGTCAAATGAGATGAAACTCACCTAACAACTGCCTCGTTTAGGATGGAAATTATGGAAATTATGACCCAGTTGTAGTCATAGGTCCAAGGACTTCCTACACACAGCTGAAATCTCTTTAGCTTTCATTTTATAAGGTGGCATGGGGCAATTTTAGGCCACATTTTACCTGGTTAAATAATGCAGGATTCTTTGTTTCCTGCATCACTTTCCCAGAAACAGAAACGTCAATGATGAGTTCCATTTTTCCTTCCAGGGACTTGTATTCATTATTCAAGGACTAAGAGTCTTCAGATCTTATTATATGGGAAACCAGATACATGAACTCTTCTATCTAGCTCATGGCCACTAAGAAATACTCAGCTGAGATCACAGTTGACATTTCAATCCCTATCTGCTTTTTCAAGATGTAATTTAAAAAAAAAAGAAAATGGAGAAGGGAAGAAATAACTGTCAGTCACAAATGGGAATGGGGAACTGAAAATGCAGTGTAAATTGATTCAGAATAGAAGAAACTGCTAAGTCTAAACATGTCACTTTAAAATTATAAATGCTGTCATTCTATCCATATTTGCATTTTCATACAATTTTACAGCACAATTCTCTGCAGATCTACCCAGATGTAAATCCTATTGAGTACAAGACACCTTTCACCCAAAAAAAGAATGTATAAAATGATATACTTCAATACGCATAATTGGATGTATCAAAGCAAACACTAATAAGGGTGATAATAAAATAAACAAGGGTAAGAGCATAAATAGAAAAATAAGACTCACTTTTCAGGTCTTTGGTGGAAATGACTTCTTTTGTGTCTGTAAGAATATATTATAAAATTGTACTGTTACTTATTAGCAGTTACTGTAGCACTGCTAAAGGCTCTCACATATGCACCACAAGCTAACCATTTATTTCATCATCACAAAAGATAAAAATGTATTTCTCAAGGGAGCTGCACCCTAAGCTTTCTAAATGATGGGTGTTCTAATTTGAATGCCAGAATGCAACCCTGGGATATGAGATAATTTATTCATTTATTTATCCTGGCTTTATTATTTTTATAAATAACCCAAGGCATTGAACATACCTAATACTCTTTCTTCCTCATATTGTCATGTGAGGTGGGTTGTGTTGAGGGAGATGTACTGGCCCAAGGTCACCTAGCCAATGGTGGGATTCATTTTTTTTTACTACTGGTTCTGTGGGCATGGCTTGGTGGGCGTGGCAGGGGAAAGAGTGGTAGGCGTGGATTGTGGGCGTAGCAGGGGAAGGATACTCTAAAATCTCTATTCCCATGCCACTTCAGGGGAAGGATACTGTAAAATCCCCATTTCCTCTCAATCAGCTAGGACTTGGGAGGCAGAGAATAGATGGGGGCAGGGCCAGTCAGAGATGGTATTTACCAATTTTCCAAACTACTCAAACTTTTCGCTATTGGTTCTCCAGAACTGGTCAGAACCTGCTGAATACCACCTCTGCACCTAGCCAGCTTTCATGCCTAGAACTCACAGTCTCCTGGTTTTTAGCTTGATGACTTGACCACTAGATCAAACTGACTCTCCCTAAAAACTTTACTTTGAAGTATTTGCATTTTTGCCCTTCTGTAGTAACTAGAATAAAAGGCAATGAAAGCTATTTCAGACAAAACACTTTCTAGCATTTTTCAAGGCCAGCTTTCATTTAGATGTGTATTATCCCACCAAACTGCTCTGATTTCTGCTCTTTAGGACTCATGTGCTATTTTTGTAAGATCCTTTTCTTTCATCTCAGGTCATAAAAAGCCTAGTAGTTTCCAGAAGAAACTTGTGCATTATTGGGTATATGTACATTGTCCTTTGTTCTGGGAAAAAAAGTTTGTGGGTTAATCTTCCGCCTCTATCAGCCTCTTTTCCAGGAATTGCTTCAAACCCTGCTAATTACCACACTGAGATGAAATTAATCATAAAGCTGTTTTCGATCATGGAGGTCTATTGAAGCATTCATAAATGCTTTATGATTGCCAGATATGGAAATTTTAAAAAGTGTCGCTTGTAGTTGATATGAATCATTTATCACAATTATCTGCTATTACTGGAAGCTATAAAACCCGAACTCACCGGCAACATTATGTTCAACAACAGATGTGATCTACAACATGCTCCATTACAAAAGTTCTGATACATTGGGATTATTTCTTTATGTTTTAGATAAGAATGTTCTTTTACTCAAATAGCTTTCTCATAGAGAAGATTCGTCCAATTCTGTTTCAAGCGTAGCTTGCTTTTCAAACATTCCAATGTTTAAGGATTATCAAATGAGGAATTGATTCATATGTATTTATTTTCACCTAGTAATATATTAAAAAGATTAAAACAAGAAACAAAGCTCTGGTGAATAATTGTTTTTTTTCCCCTATTCCCTTTTACTATTCATTCATAGTTACTCCTTGAATAAAGAACTATGCTATTAGTTCTTTATTCAATATTCACAGCAATTCCTCCACCAGTTTTCTGCTAAGGTCCCTAATGAAATACACTAAGGAATCTCAAAATGTGGGTCATGACTCCATTAACATACTTCAGGCAAAATCTGGAGTGACTCTGATACTGCTTTCACTATTCACAAACAATCTTCCAATCACAAAGCTGGAGCATTGTCAAACCACAGCAACTTTGCCCAGAGAAAATCAGGGTCTAGAGCAAGTTTTTAGATTGTTTCCTTAGGCAAACAAGCAATTTTCTTCGTTATGGATAATGATAAAATATTATTCCCTCTATGAAACATCACTGATTAACAGAATGCATAGACACAGCACAAATAATACTGAACCAGTTTTGCAAACCTCTATGGGATTCAGAGGACTGCTTGCTGGGTTTGTGAATAATTTCAGGAATGAATTTTTACATATGCAAGGCATAAGTTTTCAATAAAAGGAAGGTTATATTCAATAAAAGGAAGACTATGTTTTCGGGACTATAGATGGTCATTACAGAGAACAAGGTGATTTTTTATAAAGAACTAAATCCACCAAATGGAACATATGTGGTAATAAACAAAAGCCAGCTACCAACAAAAAATAACAACAGTTGGGGATTTTTATCAGAAAACAAGGTAGATATGTCTTAGGAATCTTAAATATGGAGTCAATGTTGATAGAATGGGGGGGGGGATGAGAACAGTTGAACAAATAGTTTTCCTCATACCTATGTAAGGGACACTGTAATCAATGACAGAAGTAATTTAATGACTAGCTGTTTATAGTGTAAGACAGGAGTGTCAAACTCAATTTCATTGAGGGCCGGGTCAAGGTTGTGTTTGACTTTGGGGAGACAGGATGGCATGGCCAGGGTGGGCATGGCCAGCTCAACGTCACTCATATCGGGGGAGCCTGTGATGGCCTGAGTGCTCTGGCAGAAAAAATGGGCTCCCAAGCTCCTTCCTCGGCCAGCAAAAACAGAGCTGGGGTATGCAGCCTGCAGCCCTTGTAAGCTCCATTTTCGACTGTGATAGCCTCCTGCAACCCTCTGCCAATGAAAACAGAGCTCAGGAGGGCCTCACACAACCCTCCCAAGCTCCATTTTCGCTGGCAGAGCCAGTCCTTTCCAGGACAGCCCCATGGACTAGATCTAAGCACCCCGCAGGCCAGATCTGGTCCCCGGGGCCTTGAGTTTCACACCCCTGGTATAGGCCAATCTTCCCCAATCTCTATAAAGTTATAGAGGTTAGTTCAAGGAATTTGGAAACCTATAGGCTAAACACATCGGCTGGAGTGTCTGGTCATCTAAAAAATCAGGCTTGCTAGAATTAAAAAATCAGTACATGATATATTTCAGTAAATGGGCAGAAGGGATAGAGGAATTCAAATGTTTTATCAACAGGTGATTCTGTACTTGAGACATATCATGGAATTGATTTCATGGATGGATAGTTTGCTCAGAACAATGTTTGCTCAGAAAAAGAGTCTCAGTGCATTCAGAGGACATATTTGCTAATGAACAATTTGCTTCATTTTAGTTGAGAACTCACCTCAACTAAAGTTAACCATGGTAAGTTAACCATGGCATTTTCAATTCTCTATTCAACATCTAAAGACCAGGGTTTCCACTTACATAGATGTAGAATACTAACACAAGCACATAGACTTTGGGGCTTCCAAGACACTGAATAAGCAGAAGGTTTCTAGATACAGTATGTCAGCCATATGTGTGAAATCATTTCCTGCACTTTTGACACATTAATGGGGGCTTTTAAACCAATGCATCATGCATGGTACTTAATGTTCCATTTGCTGCCCCTAGCAAAATGTTCCAATGTGTTAAAATAAAAGCTGCAGCAGGTGGCATAAGCTTTCTGAAAAACAGCTTTTCATTGGAGTATTTTAAGCAATAAGAGACAATTCTTTATACAGCCTTGTCTCAGAAAGTATGGGCATCAGATGTCAAGTACTAGGTAACTGCTTTATCCCTACTCAAGGAACTAATAGCCTAGTAATTATCTAACCAAAGCCAAGAATGAATTAAAATTAAATCTATTCTATCATATTTTCAAAGCACCTCCAATTGCTCCAAATTGGAATTCACACACCAAGAGTTGTTGGGATCCTGTGAAACAACCATTTCCAAACTGGAACCAGCCAGATGTACTGAATTATAATTATCATTAAGCCAATTTTCATCAGTAGGTCAAGGAATTGAAGGAAAGCTAAAATAAAATAGGATTCTGAATATGTATCTGTTTAGATCGATAATAACAGATTTAAAATTGGACATTTGAAGACATATATCAAAAAGATTTCAGAAGCAGTAGAATACAGTTTCTAAGATCTGAAAGCAGGTATTGCCCACCACCCAGAGGCTACCATAGGAGAAAAAAATCATGCAGCACAAAGATTGGTTGGAAGTGGGAGAAATTTACTGGATTCCCTGCATGGATTGCCCTTATGATTATGTAGGACAGCTAGGGTGGAAGTTAACCACCAAATTAAAGAACATGAGAGAGCTATTAGAAGAGGACACTCAACCTCATTAGTAACCTGCAATGAACAATGACATGCATTCAATTTTGCAGCTACTAAAATTGTTGGCTGAGCAGGGACAAAAACATATGGAAAATTAATTGAAGCCTGAGAAATAGTACCCTTGCCACTCAACAGGAATGCTGATTTATTGCTGGCTTACCAGGTACTTAGGAGCCAAGGACATGGCAGCACAAGGAATCAACAATCTATGATTTAATAGCCAGCTATCAACACCCCAATCAACAATTCAAAGTCACATACAACCAGACACCACATAAATATTATGCATAGAACAGAACATCCTGGCGACTGAGAGGTTCCCTGACGGTGGGCTCCAGCAAGAGTCTGAAAGCTTGGAAGAACAAATCTTTGGTCCTAGTGACCAACTCAGATTGGATCCTACAGCAAGGCTATTCTTATTATATCTGCCTCATTCTGAGACAGATAGAGAATTTGTAGTATTGGTGCTAGCAGCTCTTAATAAATTTACCCCCCCAATTTTTTTAATTATAGTTTTTGCACTTACACTTTCACTTAGTTGGTCACACATACCCATGTACATACACTAAGAGGGAGATTTCCAATGCTTCTGGGTATATTAGTAAAGTTGTGCAAAATCTTCAAAAGTGATGCTTTCTAATACACAGTAGTGTATACAAAGCATCTTTCTTTGTATCATTAGAGCACCAGCATCTGTTTTCAGGCTTCATAATTTATTCTTGGATGACTCAATATATGTGTACATTAACAGTCACTTTGCTTCATTTTTCTCTTGCATAAGAAGTAGCACAGAAGCTTGGAAAAACCTGTTCTCCATTCCCCATACATCTGGTTCTCTTTCGTGTGAATGCTGAAGTTTTAGAAGTGACAAGCTTTTGTCATTGCTCTTCTCACATATCCATTGCATAATATTAATTTTACAATACAGCAGTGACTTACAACCTGAATTACAACCTGTGTATCTTCTACTGTGGGTACTAGCAAACTTCATTTTTACCCAAATGACACAGACTTTATTTGAATATATTCAAAATATTGAGAACTTCCCCTATCCCAGACACTGACCATATCCCATCCCAGCCTTAAGCTGTGACGTTAATCCTGCAAAACATTGAGGACACTAGGCAGTAAGTACAATTATCTTTATAATCAAGAACTGTGGCTCACTAAATTTCCTTCCCATGGAAAAAGGTCTTGGTCACAAACACTTGCAACTTTTTTCCTAACTGGAGGGTATGCATAGTGTTAATGTCACATACTTTAGGCAAGGAGTTCACAGAAAGTACAACTGATTAGCAAGTAAAGACAGCTGATGAAATCTAACTTGATTTAATAGTTTAAAAACTAAATGGGAGGTTGTGCTATTCTTAGCATGCCAGTTATATCTGTCCTAAGTAATGTCAGCATAAGGCTTATCTTCAAGAGATGGCTAATTGAAGTCAACATCAATTCATTGGATTCTTATCTTTCAACTGCAAAATCTCCAATTTGGCCAACTGTCTATGGAGCTACACAGAAATAATCCCCATTACTTCAAGTTACATTTATAATAGATTTGTCTATTTTTTATTTACTACATTTATATGCCACTCATCTTCCTATTCAGATAAATCTGGACAGGAGCCTTCCTTAGTGAAGGTTTCAGTTTGCAACAGCAAAGGCATATTCTTCTGCTTTGCTATAGATCAGGAAGAGAGCAAATAATATCTGATTATGGTATTTTGGCTCCTTTTTTTCGTTTGCAATTGACTAATTTCTTTGTCAGGATTTTTCAGCACTCATTAAATATTCTGTTCAAATGTATTTCAGCTTTTACCATGCTTATTAACTATCTGAAAAAGAATATGCAATAATTATTGATTTCATGTATTATATTCCAAGCTGCCTCATTAAAGCAACAAACTTGACTTGATCATGAAAAAAGCAAAATGAAAGATCTTCATTCCATGCCAGAGGTTTAGCTCTTCATATCCTGCCTATCACATCTATTCTGATTGTGCATGTCCACCAATAAATAAAAGACACTGGATTCCTTATGATTGTTCATTATAATTTATTCACAGCATAAGAGGATTTGGTTTCAAATCTTTTGACACTGCTTACTTTAACAGATTTCTAGATTACACTCGATCTTTGCAATAATAATTTCTGACAACATATCTTCAGACTATTATAAAAAGTAAAATTGAAATGACCAGCTTGTTTTAAAGCAGAATATTATAAACATGAACAGACTTTCCCAAGTGGGCTTCTGTGGTTTCACAGAGATTATTCTTAGATAGGTTATCAAGTAATCCAGATTTGAAATCCATGAAGAGGATTTCATCTTGGATAATTTATTAAGAACTTCTTTACAAGAAGGAGTCACTGTCAATAATAAAAATGAAAATTTGAACAGTACTTGAGATTTGCTGGATTGTTAAGAACCAGATAACTTTGTAGAATTCCATTAATGGTAACTGGAAATTATAGCTAAATAAAATGACAAATAAAATGGCCATAGAGAGTAGAAAAAAACTATGAAGCACTTCTACAGTTCTTAACCTATTCTTATAAAGAAATATTATAACTAAATTAGTTTTTAAAAAAAGAACAACAACATAATATTGGAACCTGGAAGGATAAAGTTGCAGGGGTAAGGAATAGTGTGATGTTAGATTAAGAATGGGGAAACGCAGGTTTATTCTACTTTCACCATGGTAATTCACTGGATGCCTATGGACTAAACATTTTTTCAGGCCAGTCTAGTCACAGAACTGTTATACAAATGAAATGAAAGATATGTAAACTACTTTAAATTCCCAACGAAAATGTGGATTATAAATCTAATAAATGAAAATAATATTTAGAAAATATTTTTCCCAGAATGTGGTTCAGAATAATGCAAAACTTGAGAATTTAACCAGTTATCTGATTATGTTATTTAAGTTGTCAAAAAACAACAGATCAGGCACAAGACAACACATATTGACTGTAATGGCAATTACATGACAAAGGAACACTCTGAAAGTCATAAATGTGGGCATTAGTCATAACATTTCAGCATTGTAATAACTTCAAATGATCACTGATTGAAGTAGTAGGTAAGTGAGAACTACCTATAAAAGAACCACTTTGACAAAAAAAAGGAGACAACGTTTTATAGAAAATTACCTGACCAAATAATTGAAGGATGCAGGCCTTTAGTTTGATCCTGATATATTTAAATACATATGAAATCAACTGATTTCTTAAGTTGTTTTGACACTGTACCCTTAAAAGAAGACAATCCATAATATTTAAAGGTTTTAGATGGCTCTGCCTGATCGCTATTCCCCCAGTCAACAGAGGAGGGGGCTGCTCTTCTTATGATCTCAGAAATCAATTTGATTATACCTAGTCAATGTTTACATACATTCTATTGAAAAAAGCAGATACTTACAAAGTGTATAAGTGAGGGTATAAGGCAAAGTCTTCACTTACCCACAGTCTCAATCAGTGACGATATGAAGTTAGGCCAGTGCTGAAATTTTATGACTAGGAACTTTATGCCCCAATGGAGGAAGATGAATGGATCTAAATTTATGTAAATATTATCAATGAGTGTTGATATATAACCTGCAACCAGGTTGCTTAGGAAGCAGTTGAGCTTTCAGTCAAAAGGCCATTTGATGCAGCTCTGCAAAGTGAAATGACATTCCACTTCCTACGTGCCAGTGTTGAGGTGGTGACGGTGCTATTTACATGCAGAAACATACGCTGAAGACATCTCCATCAAGTGATGCAGCCCACTTTAATTAGGGAAGTTAGAATACCATTCATTTTCCAAGGATATCAGCACCCTGCAGCAACTAAGATGGCCCTATTTGCTTCTGTGGTGTACAGTGACATCTCCTTTTCATGTGACTGCCAGCATGAAAATTAAACAATCAACAGCAACTGCTTTAGAATGAACCTGTCTTTAGAAGACGAAGAGTGTTTGTAATGGTCCATAACCCTACACTTACAGCAAAATTGGCTGCAAAAGATGAATATCCTATATTTTGCACCATACGTTATGCAATTGTTTAAGAATAAAGAGAAGACCATGTGGGGGTGAGCAATTTGAAATATCAACAACCATACATCAACTGAGAGTAATTTAACACAAACTCTGCTCAAAATTTTAATTAATGAAAAATTCATTTAAGGCAGAATAGCAAGCTGGCAAACATTAATAACTTTTTCCTAGACTAGTGGATTTGTTTATTAATTATGCCTTTTTGTATAATTAATAGGCTTATTGAGGAATACATGTATGATTCTGGAGCACATTATTGCCTTTCATTAATTTATGCAGCACTCCATCATTATTATTTCACTCTGGAGCTAAGGTCAATCAAACAGCAGACATTTTAGCTAACATACTTGAATGTTTCTAATAACAGCAAAATCTTCCACAACTTAATCTTTATATTAGCTGATGGACTTGTATTTATTAACTGAGCTAATTAACAGTGTTAACTGAAACACAGAGTTATGGAGGCTTATGAGCAAGTAAGGTTTCAGATAGGTAGAAACACTGTGGATAATTCCTTTGATATAACCTATTGAATTAGAATGTGTTAAATGTTCTAAGGAAGAAAACTAATTGCTTCCAATCACAGAAGGGTGTTTATCAGTTAGCATAGAAGGGGGTGGGGGATCATAACAATTCAAATGACAACACTTCAGCTTCAAAGTACATTGGACAAGCATTCTCCAAAGCTGCTCAGTTAAGCTCTTTCTCTATTCCCTTGCCAGAGTGATTGCCATAAATTCAGATGATGAGCAATAAGCATCATAAAGGTTTTCTCAGTTGGATTCTTCTCCCCAACATATACCCTGCTACCATTTTCCCTTTGGAAAGGACCTCTAAAAAGAGAAGGGAGTTGGGTCAATAAACATCACCCCAAACAACTCTGCCTGAGCAGAGGGCATTGTCATA